>NW_017307252.1:592647-655203 GCF_000935625.1 Nanorana parkeri
GGAAAAAATGCAGACATGCGCTGCTATGTGGGGACCTGAATGGAGTGTACACATAATAAAATTGAAAACAAAGTAGACGCCACACACTGTCAGAGCTGTGGAAAAAATGCAGACATGCGCTGCTATGTGGGGACCTGAATGGAGTGTACACATAATAAAATTGAAAACAAAGTAGACGCCACACACTGTCAGAGCTGTCACAGCGCACTAGCACGCTAAAATGCTTCCCAAAGGGTCCATTCACACCTCTTCCGTTGAGTCATGGTCCATTTTTCAAAGGATGCTAATGGAAGGGCACCGCAAAATGAATGGGGCTTGTTCACACTGCTCCGTTACATTTCGGTGCGCTGGGAAAAAAAAAAAGTTGAACATGCACTACTTTGTTTTCAGCACAACATAACGCAACAGATCCGGTGGGAACTAGCCCCATTCACACCCATTCATTTTTCAGTGCCCTTCCATTAGCATCTGTTGAAAAACGGATCACAACAGATTGGAAGTAGTTGGAAGTTACAACTGCAAGTCAATGGACCCTCCGTTGACTTGCGATTTCCTTCCAATTTGGGTGTGAATGGGCCCTAAAGGGTCTCCTTACCTCCCTACATGCAGCTGGAAAGATTTTTTAGTTGAAATGAATGGTCTGATGACCGTACCTCTTGTGAGTATTTCCATTTACTCTTGGTGGCCAAAAGAGGAGCAAGGAAGCAAAGGAAAGGGGAGTCTGTGGATTTGGGGAAGGCGGCAGTTAGGCAAAACTGCTGCTTTGCTCTGCATTGGGAGCACAGCCTCCGATCCTAGCTTTAATATTTATTCTTCATGAAAAGATTGCTATGAAAAGCAGCCGGAATATTTTCTAATAAATAACACGGCGGTTTTCTCAAGCATTCTATTCCCCGTGCACCTGTTTTCATCTGGAATCTTGCCGTTCCAAATCCTTCTCTGTTTTATTAAAACAAATGAATAACCAAACAGATGGAGCTATGGGACAACGGAAAGCTTTATTGGAATATGAAAACGCCAAAGAATGCCATTTTCTCTCTTTTGTTTAAATATCATTCTCTGCTGAATCATATTGTAATGTCATCACTGTACACTTCTAATCAAAACACCATATTAAAGTCATAGTAAGAGTATTGAAACCTAAAAATACATCTTTTTAAAAGGACATAGTGAAAACAATTCTGGGTATAGTCAGTTCATTACTTGTTCTGTCCAATCAAAGCACTGCGCTTTTCTCCAGAGTTCTAGGCAAGGCAAAAATGTGTTCAACAAAAACGAATATGATGGGGTGGTGGATATTGTGGTCTGAGATAGTTAAGAATTAGACAAAAGTCTAAGAACATATCTTATGGGTAAAGATACCTAAAGAGTCAGAGAAAGAACAGATCTCCTCATGGCTAAAAGGCACCTAGAGAGAAGGAACCTATCTCTTTATGGGTAAAGGTGCCTAGAGTCAGAGAAAGAATAGATCTCTTTATGGGTAAAGGTGCCTAGAGTCAGAGAAAGAATAGATCTCTTTATGGGTAAAGGTGCCTAGAGAGAGAACCTATCTCTTTATGGGTAAAAGTGCCTAGTCAGAGAAAGAACAGATCTCCTTATGGCTAAAGGTACATAGATTGTCAGAGAAACAACAGACCTCCTTATGCCCAAATGTACCTAGTGAGAGTCAGAGAAAGAACTCTTTATGGCTGAGGTCCCTAGAGTCAGAGAACCTTTGTCCAATGTGGCCCCTTACATTTGTCAGTCTATAGGAACTATCTCCCTCTTAGTAACTGGGATTATACATCCTCCAGTAGAAAGTATTGACACGTTACCAGCAACCATTAATGAACTGGTGTTATCCATTATCACCTTTAAAAACAGTTTTATTATATATAAAGCTTCTCCGCTCTCTAATGGTCCAGACTGGGATGGCATTCCTTATGGTGATTTCATGGCAGCTCATAGAAGTATAATTATACCTTCCTTCTAAAGGTCAGTTGTCCATTTCCATGCATAGGTAGGTAGGGGGTCCTCTGAGGAGCCTCAGCTACAGATACGATTGGATAGGGACAGACCGCTGACTTCTTAGCGTCTTCGACAAATCACCAGCATCACGATCGCTATAGACAGAGAGTCACCCATCGAAGATCACCCTGAGTGTTGCTAAGGGGAGTCAGTGTTTGACATTTTGGGTTAACAACACATAATGATAAATCAGAGTGATCTCAGTTCAATATTTGAATAGAATTCTCATATTGTACCGCTGCCTGTCAGTTTCTATAGACTGTGAATGATGAGCTGTGGGTAGTAGGTAACCTTGCCATGAACATGCAGCAATCTATTTACTGAGTGCGGAACTCTTCCATCCCCTGGAGACTCAGTGTAAGTGCAATAGTCAAACAAACACCCCCCTAAAGCGATCATGAGTCACCTCTGCTATAGCAGAATTCCGGCGTCTGCCACATAAAGACACATCACATACATCGCATGGTACACACACACAGCCCGATCGCGATCCCTTTAAAAAAAAAAAAACGACCATCAACCTGTAGCTCGCTCAACTCATGCACACGGCCGATCGATCGGCAGCAGAGGCACCGGGATGCGCGGTGCGTGCAGGAAGTTGCCGCAGGTACACG
Source organism: Nanorana parkeri (assembly GCF_000935625.1). Lineage (NCBI taxonomy): Eukaryota > Metazoa > Chordata > Amphibia > Anura > Dicroglossidae > Nanorana > Nanorana parkeri. The sequence goes on from NW_017307252.1 coordinate 595,269, forward strand.
ACCCGCCCGCGGAACGTTCGGATACAATGTAACACTTTTAGCAGAACGTCAGAGATACAAAAGATTCCATACAGACCTTCCAGCGGCACGAGCTCCGGATCGCAGCAGCACAGCAGTCCTGGGAACTGGACTCCCACACACCGCACTGCGCATGCGCAGCCTTTCCGCCAGGGGGATTCTGGGAGTGTAGTCTCCAGGCGCTGCCCGCTGATTGCGGTTTCCGGCGCGATGGACTCCATGTCCCAGAATCCTCCGGGGGCTCGCTGCAGGCGATGGAGTAGTTTTGTTGTCGGTGTGGGTGCAGGTGGTGACATGCAGGGTGTTTTGTTGTCGGTGTGGGTGCAGGTGGTGACATGCAGGGTGTTTTGTTGTCGGTGTGGGTGCAGGTGGTGACATGCAGGGTGTTTTGTTGTCGGTGTGGGTGCAGGTGGTGACATGCAGGGTGTTTCCCGCACGGGATAGTAACACCTCCTTCGAGGAAAAGTGAAGCGCTACAATGAATACATTTCAGGGCTGTGTGGATGTAGATGATAGGAGATGAGACAGGCAGATGCTTGAGTACTGATTAATAAGTAGCTTTGTTGTACTATATTATTATTATTATTATTATTTTAGCTTGCAAGCTCTCAAGGTCAGCGCCCTCCTTATCAACATGTCTTGATTTGTATTGTAATTGTAATGTCTACCATATATTGTAACACGCTGAGCAGACTTTTGGAGCTATATAAATCCTGTATAATTATAACATATCATTATTAGTAAAAGAAAATATGAGATTCCAGTGTATAGTTGTTAAATGGCTTTAAAGGAGAACTATGGGGTGACTTTTTTTTCCACAGTTCCCTTTTTGGTCACAGGAAGACATATACTACGTCCTCCCCTGACCCAAAACTATCTGCTAAGAGCTCCGCAGCCGGGTCAGTTCTTGATAATACTGTTGAGATCCACCCAGCTGGCTGATTGACAGCAAGCTGTGCCCGCCCCCTCCCATGTCCATTGCTCCGGTCAGCGCTGGAGGATCGGAGAGGGGGGAGAATCCCTGCGAGGAGCCATGACTGACAGTCACCGCTCACTGAAGGGAGATGATCAAGAAGTGAGCACATCACTAGGATGTTTTTGCTCACTTCCCGATCAATAGAGACATCGGGGCCACACACTGGTTGAGTTTCAGCAGAGTCAGTAGGAAATTTGAGCAGTATATGGCCAGGTTCACTCTTTTTATCCACATTCCCTAAAAAGAGGAACTTGACTCCCCCGTCCACATATTTTTTCCCAATCTTACTGTTTTTGCTGGAGTAGGCACAAAAAACATACGCCTGGCAATCCAGGGATCCTACCAATATATGCAACGAACATGAGGCATGCTATAATTTGTACATTTACCCATCAGAGTCAATAACATATAGCTTTTATTAACATCTAAAAACTATAGACTCCATATACATATATATATATATACACTGAGTGGCCAGATTATTATGACCACCCCATCAGTACTCCGTTGGGCCGCCTCGTGACTCCACGAGATGTTGAAAGGAACAGTGGACGAGACAATTGAAATTTTGCAATAGAAAGATTAAATATGAAGTAATATGAAATGAAAGAAATTGAGAGTTTTAATTCAACAAATTTCAGGACATTTCAGCAAAATTTCACACTTTTGGCAAATGTGTTAAAGTTAATGGATCATATGACACATCCAGTAGCTTATCTCGCATATCCTTTAAGACCTTTTTCCTTTTAACTTGTTTGAGTGTTATTTTCTACAAATAAAATGTACTGACACACTTTGGAGTTCATTTATAAAAGTTCCGCCCGCATGCTGTTCAGGCAGCACTAGCACTCCTAGATGACACTGAGGTGTATAGAAATCCCTATGCATGTCAGCGCCGTCTACGGTGTGCCAGTGCACTGCAAACGGCATTGGCCCGACGGAACTCCTTTATTTGGCCCAAGGTCTTCAGTTCAGTTTCAACGTTTGTGCTAACCTTCACACCTTTTTTTGGCTGGAGGTGTAAGAGGTCCCCTGTCTTCTACATGAGTTGCATTGTGTCTGTAGTAAATGGCTGATTGCTGGACAACCAGAGCATGGACAGATGTCAAATATGGGTCTATGCATTTATAATGGTACATGTGTTATATGGCTGTTTAAAGGAGAACTATGAGGTGAGTGCTTTTCACTCACCTCATAGTTCTAGCCGACCTGAGACAATGAGACTGTCACAGGTCGGCTCAGTAGATCGGGAGGCGAGCGAACACATACCGGCGATCGCTCACCTCTCGATCCTGTCCCTGCTCTCTGCCGTGACAGGGGAGGGGTTGGATTCCTCCCTCCCCGCTCCGATCTGCCAGCGCTGACTGGCGGAACGGACGGGGGAGGGGGCGGGTACAGCTGGCTCTGCCTCTAGATAGGCAGAGCCAGCTGTCACTCACGCAGCTGGGCGGATCCCGGCACAATTGTCGGGGTCCGCTTCAGCTGCGGCGTCTCAGTATACTGCGAGCTGTAGCTCGCGGTTTACTGAGCCTAGGGTGACGGGAGGACGCTAGTTTGTGTCCTCCCGTTACCCTAAGGAGAACTATGGGGAAAAGACTTAACCCCATAGTTCTCCTTTAATGTTCATTGAGTGATTCTAGTGTGATCATCCATTTAAATGGGCTGCCTAAAGTTGGCCATACACCTATAGATAATGCGCAGTGTTTTTATGATCAGATGAAAAAAGTGCAACAGATTCCTCCATCTACGCTAAACTGTGTGGATGGAGGCAGGGCCGATGCTAGACTATTTTGCGCCCAAGGCAAGACCAGCTACTTGCACCCCCCCCTCCCGTGGCGCAACCCCCAATCACATGCCGTAAGGCACACGAACAGAATTCATGACGATCTATAAGAGGAAAATGTCCCATTGGAACCAGGTCTGGTGCTCCACTATTTTGCGCCCTAGGCAAGACCAGCTACTTGCACCCCCTCCTGTGCCGCAAACCCCCCCCACGCAGCCCCATTCTCCTGCGGGTTAGCTTCTGCAGGCGACAGGTGGATGTAATTTAATTTGAAATAGCCAATAGCAGACTGGGTATTGAAATCCCACCCACTGAGCAGAGAAGCAAACCTGAGAGAAAAAGTTGACTCTGAGTTCCTCTGCTCAGTGGACGGGTGCAATAGCCAGCCTGCTATTGGCTTTTGCAATTTGAAATAGACAGGTGGCGCCGTGGGGGATGAATGGTCAAGGCTGCGACCTAGGCAGCAGTGCGCCCTAGGTGGCTGCCTAGTTTGCCTAGTGGCAGCACCGGCCCTGGATGGAGGAATCTCCCGCTGGGCAAGATTCAGTATCTTGCTAGTCGGCCCCGCTGGCTGTCAAAACACCTGAACAATCTGATTGGATGCAGGCATTGTTCAGGTATTTTGGGAGCCAGCGGGGCCGATTAGCTAGATACTAAAGCTTGGCCCAGTGGGAGATTCCTCCATCCACACAGTTGAGCGTAGATGGAGGAATCTGTTGCACTTTTTCCATCTGACCATATAAATCTGCAGATAATCTGTAGGTGTATGACCAGCTTAATGCATCAGAATGTACCAAAAAAGGTGCATGAAGCATTTTCAGCACTAATGTGCCTTTGCTAACGTTATGCAACATGGTATTTTATGTGAGAAAACTTGAGACTGTAAATAAATACCGCAATTCTGTTCTATAAAAGGGGTTGTGTCAGGCAAGCTCCTCTGGGGACAGGGACTGACGTAAATAGTTGTTCTTTCCTGTAAAGCTCTGCAGAAGATCTGTCATTGCTAAATAAATGATTCCAACAAACATACAGTATATATACTGAATACATAAAAGTGTGTGTGAGTGTTCGTGTGTGAGTGTGCGTATCTTTTATTCTCATCAGGTTTGTGATATGTTAATACTTTCATTTATTGTGTGTCTTGATTTTCCCAGATGGGCCTGTAAGCTGTTAAAATTGCGCTATAATGTATTCTTCCTTGGATGATGCAAAGTATATTTGCAATTATGGCTCAGTTCCAGTCTGAGTTACTTTCATGTGTACCTGAAGAGAAAAGAAATCAATGGAGGCTTGTGCCCATAGCCTCATTGTCCAGCATAGGTGTCTGCATCAATACAGATGAAGAACAAAGACAAGTTGCATCTACCAAATACGTTCATCCAATTAAAGGAAACATACTGACAAAGAATAGTGTCTGTCTGGCTCCCATTGGGGAGATTTCCTTTCACTTCCTGTCCCGGGGACACAAGTAAAATGAAATGTTTACAAAGTGAGGGGAATTCCCCTCTTATGAAGGATCAGTGTCCAATGGGGGTTTTGGGCTTCTGTGGATTCCTATCAGTTTGACATCAGTTTGGGATGCTTCTGAGATCAGGCAGAATACAATGACAGGTGCATCTGGCCTGCAGTTGACCTGCTTTAAAGGGGAACTATGAGGTGAGTGAAAATCACAATTAAACTGTCACACGTCGGCTCAATAGATCGGGAAGAGAGCGAACACATACTGTCACTCGCTCACTTCTCGATCATCTCCCTGCAGAGTGGTGACTGTCAGTAACCGCTCCCTGCAGCTATTCCCTCCTCCCCTCTCCGATCCTCCAGTGCTGACTGGAGGAACGGATGGGGAGGGGGCGGGCTCAGCTGACTCTGCCTCTAGATAGGCAGAGTCAGCTGTCACTCACGCAGCTGGATGGATCTCGACAACATAGTCGAAATCCATCCCGGCTGCAGCGGCTTCAGTACACCGCGAGCTGTAGCTCACTATATACTGAGCTTTGGGTCACGGGAGGACGCTAGTTTGTGTCCTCCCGTGACCCTAAAGAGAACTATGGTGAAAAACACTTACCCCATAGTTCTCTTTTAAGCAGGTTTTGCATTTCTGTAGACATGTATGGGAATGCAAAGCCCACTTGAAGCAAGCAAAAACCCATCAACAAAGGTCCTTAGAAAGTGTCCCCACTAGAAAATGTACCTACACCTCTGTTGACAGTGGTCACCCGGACAAATAAAGAGGTTGAATGTTCCTAGAAAAACTGGCTTTGGGGAATATGTATAAAGCAGTCAATCTGAGAGTCACCAAACATTCACTGCAGATGAATCTACCTGGTGCATGTATTTTTTTAGTGAAGTACTGATTGGTGTATGGTGAATATTTTATAAAGGAAAAACATATTTTCTTGTTTATTTCAGGAGGATTACCACTTACACTCTGTTTACAAATCAAGAATACTTGAATTTCCCCTTGATGAACTGCCGTCAGGTACATTTCATTTTGACTATATAATATCACTCTAAAGATTCTTGTTGACATAAGACAATCATTCTTCATCTGATTTTGAGATCAGCTGCGGGTCATCACGTTTTGCATTTCTTGTGAAAGTTGATCCGACAATCACTTGATGTTACATTTTCCTGGCTAATTGCAGCTATATAAGTTGGAGTCGTGTGGATTCTCCCGATGTATGAATATTCACATTTGGCAAAGCACTGCCACAGCTAGATGGCGCTGAGGAGCATAGGAATTTCCAGTGCTCCTCGCTCTATCTAGATTGATGAATTTTGGAAGATTTATGAATCAGCTCCATAATGTATGCAGGTGAATGATACCTTGTTTTGTTCAGGACAGATTCGGCCTTCATTTGGTGGTAAATGTTAAAGCAGAAATAAAGTGTAATTAAAAAAAAATTGACAGGCAACATTTTTTTTTTTTACTGTGCACTGAGCTGCACATGAGCAGCTTAGCACACACACATGGCATGCCCAGATGAAGGAACTCCCGTGCACATGCACAAGAGTTGCTTCATGCTAGCCAGCCAATAAAGAAGCTGAAAGCACTGAACCGGGAAGAAGACCGGGGAAAAAGATGGCAGCGCCAGTGCTGGAAGGGATCGATTTGGCAGATAAGTTGGCCATAATATGCTAATGTGATGTGCAAACATTACAACACCACTTTTGTTTTTGGTTATACTTAACTTCCACTTTAATGGATTTTTTTTTAATCAAAGAAAAGCTGGCACAAAGTAGTAAAAAATATATATTTTTTAAAATGTAGCTTTATATTTATTACCATTACTATGACCTACTATAAAAAACAAAATACATTTTCCTACTGCTGACATGCATGACGATACCACATATGTGTACGTTATTTGTTATTTGTACCCGTAGTAAGGCCAAGAAACAATAGTGTGCATTTTGTTTTGTTTTCTATCCTATCTAAACACACTGACACTCAATATAAAACTTTTTTATCCTACCTAAAACACAATGACACTAATGCTGACACTGACACTATCCTCGATCAAGCCCTGGTCTAACTATTGTCTCTTTATTTATTCATTTTTGTTAACAGACTTTTATTTTTACAGAATTCTCCACTAGCAAGCAGAAAAAGATATAGGGGAGGGTTCGAAAAATGGTGATTGCTGTAAATGGCTATCGCAGTGATCAAGTGACAAATAGCAGCTCGCGCCAATCCCTGTGTAGCTGCAAGCACTATAAGAAGTGTTACCCTCTGAATATATCAAATTATAATGAATGTGCTGCGCTTCATCTAGAACAATACATAAACAAATCTCTATAATAAATATGCGCTTAAATAATACATGCAATAAAAAAGTGAATGAATCCTCTTATAAATAATAGTCCTCTGGAAAGTTCAATCTTATATATGGAGAGAGAGAGTTGTCGAGCATAAATTTTATTCGAAGTTTTATGTCTACTTTCCTCATGTTAGTAGTTTTTTAAATAAAGGAGTTTTTTAATTTTGCGGTTTTACGCTATGGGCGGTTTTTATATTTTATTGGATATGGTCGTGATGACACGCTGACGTCATTTTCTGTGCAACGATTGTGGAGAGATGGCTTTTGAATAAGATCGATTGGAGACCCATTAAAGCGATTCTAGACCTGTTCAGGTCTATTTACTGCACGATTCTTGTACGAGAATCGCGGGAAATCCCGCGATCGTACGAGAATCGTGCAGTGTATGGAAGGCGTGCAACCGTTTCTACTGTACGGTCGCACGTCTTCCGTTGAACCAGCATGCTAGAAAACCCGCCGGGAATCGTACGATTCTCGGCGAGTTAGTGCCCTGCTGGTTCAACAACTGCCGAACGGGCCGGTGTGCGCACGCGCACACTGCCCGTTTGCAGTCATCGTAAGGCCGCCCCTCATTACAGTCATCGGAAGCCCGCCCCTCAGGGGGGCGGGCTTGCGATGATCGCAAGTACGATCTGCCTGTCCAAGATAGTCAGATCGTACGTTTTTAAAATTACTTTACAATAGGGGGTGCGGAAATGAACGATTAATCCGTCGATTAATCGTTAATTTCTTTGATCGAACTAATTTCTTTGATCGAACACCGGACTCCTCCCCCCCTCCCCGAGTGACTCTGTCGGCTAACGAAGGGAAGGGGGGAGGAGTCGGGTGATGTAGTTGTCCGTGATGGGTAACGAAGGGAAGGAGGGAGGAGTCCGTTGACGTCGATGTCCGTGACGTCACCGGACTCCTCCCCCTTCCCTTCGTTACCTCAGCTGCGAGGACCCAGCAGCAGCCACCTGATACAGAGACCCGCCTCGATGTTCCCGGCCGCTGTCCCCCCACGCTGGTATGTTTTTTTACAGCACCCTGCTCAAGCTATAGAACATGGAATAGAATATGGCTGAAACTGACTATATTCTATTCCATGTTCTATAATGTCATTGTACTACTAGGAAACTACAAGTCGGCAGTTCAGCTGCGACTTGTAGTTCCCTGTATGATAGAAGGCTGTTTTTATTACTGTTCTCATGAAAGTACTAGTAATACAAAGTCATTATAGAAACATTGAATAGAATATAGTTGAGTTCAAAAGTTACTGTACTATAATGGCATTGTATTTTCATGAGGAAAGTAATTAAAATAGCCTTCTATCATACAGGGAACTACAAGTCCCAGCATGCACTCACTGTCCCTGTACAACTCTCACATATCACGCAGGGAACTACTGCAGGGGGCTTGCATGCTGGAACTTGTAGTTCCCTGGGTGATTTACCGTATATACTTGGGTATAAGCCGTCCCGAATATAAGCCGAGGTACCTAATTTTAGCAAAAAAAACTGGGAAAAAGTATTGACCCGAATATAAGCCGAGGGTGGGAATATACTCGAGTATATACGGTATGTGGGGGACGGTGTACAAAGACCATAAGGACATGCTGGGACATGTAGTTCCCTGGGTGATGTGGAGAGGTGTACAGGGGCAATGAAGGCATGCTGGTTGTAGTTGAACTGCAAGTCCCAGCATGCCTTAGCTACCCTGGTGAGGCCCCCTCAAAGCTCTGGTGAGACCCCCCTCTGTATGTGCGTTATAATTAATCAAAATTAGTCGATTAATCGATTTTAAAAAAATTCGATTAATCGAACAGGAAAATTGTAATCATTACCAGCCCTACTTTACAACCATCGCAAGACTAAGGTCTTGCGATGGTTGTAAAGTGTATGGCCACATTAAGGTGAGCGGCCCACTGAGAGGGGCAGCACCTGGGTGATAATTGGAGTTGACGTATGGACTTTGTACACAGAACTTTCACAGTGGAAGGATAAAGTGTGTGGTGCACTTGGGACAAATCCGGAGCACTATATATGTGTGATTCCACATTTGCGTATATGTGAACACGGAATATATGATTGAACTTTCCAGAGGACTATTATCTATAAGAGGATTCATTGTGAACACTTTTTTGATTGCATGTATTATTTAAGCACATATTTATTATAGAGATTTGTTTATGTATTGTTCTAGATGAAGCGCAGCACATTCATTATAATTTGCTATCACAGTGATCACATGATCAGGTCCTCCTGGGTTCCACGCGTTAGTCCAAGACCAGGAGCTATCGGTGACAGGTCGGTCTGGGTGCTTGGGGTTCAAAGTCAAACATATATGTGGAATCATGGAAGAAAGCCCATCTCCGTGATACTGCAAATACACTGGTACCTCGGTTCACAAACTTAATTCGTTCCAATTGGTCGCGAACCGAATCAAACTGTGATCAGACCGCGATCTCGAGTAGAGGAAGCCACGACCCTGTGTCAGAGCGGGGAAGATGGCTGTGGTTGTGTTCGCCACCCGATGCAGAGTTCGCGAACGGAAGCAAAATTTTGCTGAACTTCCTGTTCGCGAACCGAATTGTTCACGACCAGAAGCATTCATGAACCAAGGTACCAGTGTATGTGTGATTCTGGCGGGCACAGGTTAAAGTAGATGTAAACCCTAACTGAAAGAATAGAATATTTTGTTTGCTATAGCACGGTGAGGGGAATTTGTTAAAACTGGTGAAGACAGAATATGAGCATAGCAACCAATCAGCGTCAATATTTCATTTTCAAAGCTTAAAGTGACAGTAAACTCAGGAGTTAAGTCTTAAAAATACATTCAAGTACCCTAACTACTCACAAAAATGTATCTTATTTGTGTATCACTCGGCTGTAGATTCTCAAATCATCTCTGAATTGGTGCCGACACTGTCCTTCCTTCTGGAGGGGGACTACTTTTGTTCCTCATGATCCCTGTGTGTGTTTTAAAGTAGTCACCATTCCTGGATCTCTCCTGAGGAAGGCTTTACCTGCTGTGTAACCTGTTAGAAGCCGCTCTGAATGGAGAAAAAGCTGTCAGCTTCAGACTTGAAGCTGACAGCTTTTTCTTCCATAATGGCAGGTGGATCTCTGCCTCCCCAGCCTCCCAAGACTGCAGGTCCCTGATATACAGTTAAATAGAATCCCACTTTATGTGATCATGTGTCTTCTGGCCGTGTACCAGAAAACTTCCCAAGAGTTGCACTGAAGTACATAATGCTGAGCTGTGCTTAGCTCTGGGAGAGGATGCAGTAAGGTTTTCAGTCATGTCTATAAAAAGGTTTGTTCTTATTTAGAATTCTGGTCGTTGAATGAGACAATTGTGAAGCTTCCACAGACAAGGAGATCTCGCAGGAAGAAGAGGCAAAGTGTGAGTACAGCATTTTCTGTTGGGCTTACAGAACGGAATTATGTTGAAGAATTGTCATTTAAGCATTTTGATTATTACGATGACTTAAATATTAAAGTGTGAAAAATATTGCAGTATCTTCTCTAGGGGACACACAATTAAAGCTGACCTCCAGCATCTAAATACACACATGGAATACATAAATGGGAGCAGAATAACCTGCCAAATGATTATTATTTCTGTCCATCCAGCCCTGTTATTTACACAGTCCAATCACACAGCACAGCCCGGTGAATGAAATCACAATCTCTGTTACTGTTGAACAGTAGTGTCCTCTCTCTACCCCCAGGCTAATGAGTGGGCAGTGAAGGATCTGGACGGACTGATAAGATTGTCTCTCTGCTCACAGTACTCTCTTCTTCTATCAGCCTGCTCTTTCTCAGTTCATTTGCAGGCAGCTCAACTGAAAGACTCTTAGGGGTCTATTTGTGAACAATTCTCAGAGCAGTTTGCAGACATCTCAAATCTCCTGGTCATTCCGGGAGTCTCCCGCTATAAGTTAGGGACTCCCGGAAGAGAAACTTTTTATCCCGGAAAGGTTTACTCTGCAGACTAAGCCTTTCCCTGCCGCTTATGCTGGCATTGGGGCCACCGACCGCCATCAGAGTAAAAAAAAAATACAGACAGTATGGAAATGAATAGCTCGATTGCTAATGGCTATTTCAATGTGCAATAGCCAATAGCAGGCTGGCGTTTGCACCTGCCCTTTGCTGCAGTTAATCAGCAGAGGTGGACCTGAAGTTCTCCATGAGGTCCTCCTCTGCTAATTGACAGCAGCAGTGGGCGGGTGCAAAAGCCAGCCTGCTATTGGCTATTGCAAATTGAAATAGCCAATAGCAATCGAGCTATTCATTTCAATGCTGTCTGGTTTTATTTTTTACTCTGACGGCAGGAGCTGTCAGAATACAAAAGAAAAACCCAGCAGATAGCACAGGAAGCATTAGCTACTCTGCTATCTGACATCATTTCAGGGAGGTGCCCTCTTCAGCATGGGGGAGAGGGCACCTCCCTGAAATGAGAAGGGCACCTCCCCGAAATGAATTCTTTCAGGTTGGGATGCCTGCGTTTGGGCTGTGAGTCTGTGAGTGGATGTCCATTTTTAAGTAGATGCAAAAATGCTTTTTTTTTATCCATCATGATCATCCATCATTTTTCTTTACACAGGCATTTAAAATAACTGCAGTCATTTAGAAGGTGGATGAAATATTTAGTGCAGTGCAACACTTTTGATACCTAAATAATACATTTTTGTATATGGGTCTTTACATCAGACTAAAAGGAGGGACAACTGAGTAGGAAAAAGGGGCAGAGATTTGGGGTTCCAGAAGAGGGACAGTCCCTCCAAATGACAGAAGGCTGGGAGCTCTGCGTATAAGGGGATTATTTTAAAAATATGTGTGTGTGTGTGGGGAGGACCTTTTTTTTATACTGGAGATCAACTTAAATGTTATTATACAGGGTTATTCAAAAAGAATGAACCGATATCATGACGCATTGCTTCAGTTCTCAAGCATCGTCATGGAATGAGTCAGTGACCATTTGAAAGAGGAGTTATCTAAGTTTTGGAATGAGTCAGTGACCATTTGAAAGTAAGTTTTGAATGGCTGCCACAGGGGGCGAAGTAGTCGCGTCGTTCTTCCGGAAACGTTCAGTTGTTTATTTACCCTCAGAATGGCAAGTCCTCGGCAAAAAGCGTTCTCGAGTTTGCGCAAACAAATTCGGTTGTCACGGTGCAGCGTGCTTTTCGAAGGCGATTTTACATTAATCCGCCCTCTCCTAAGAACATTCGATGGTGGTTTCGACAGTTTCAAGAGAGTGGGTGTCTTTGTAAAGGAAAAAGTCCAGGACGACCACTAGTTGGATGGATTGGTCGGAAGGGGGGCCATGACCTTGCTCTTTGTGCTTGGCCTGCGAGATCCCCAGACCTCACCGTGTGTGATTTTTTTTTCTTGTGGGGATATGTAAAAGATCGCGTTTATGTTCTACCGCTACCCGCTAACCTCGATAACCTTAAACATCGAATAACAACAGCGATCAACTCAGTGGATCGTGATATGCTTATACGCACCTGGGAGGAATTCTCTTATCGCATTGTTGTTGCCCGTGCTGCAGATGGTGGTCACATTGAACACTTGTAAGACAGGAAATAAAGTTGATTGTGAGTATAATACTTGTGACTTGGCTGGAGTTTTGTATTACTGTTCCTTAATAAAATATTCCGTAAAGAAATCGGTTCATTCTTTTTGAATAACCCTGTATATTTACTTGCGCATATCTGTAAAAAAATAAATCAAAGCAACTGGACTTGTTGTATTTTTCTTGAAGATGTTTCGATGGTCCGCTGACTAGCTTTCTCAATTCAGAAAGCTGGTCGGATTACCAGCAAAACGTCTTCAAGAAAAATACAGCAAGTCCAGTTGCTTTGATTTATTTTTTTACAGATATACCATGACCTGGATGAATGAGAACCTTCACAGACATTTTACATGCAGGTATTAAGTAATAGGGTAGTAGTCACTTACCTGCCTCTTCCTTTCCGAGCTGTACAGAAGTTTTCATTAGGCAACTTTCGCATTCAAATTCTTCCCTTTTCCTCTGTAGGCATGTGGGTTGGGGGATTTTTCGCCTCTGTCTGTAGCATAAAACTGCCCAAAAATATGAGATAAGATCACCTAATCTGGCTGTTTTTAGATGGAGACTATGGTGCCCTGTCTATGGAGGTAGCAGATGCCCACCACCTGACCACTCTTGGGGGAGAGAATGATTGGACAAGTTTCCCCAGAGATAACCAATGACAGGAGCATTCTACAAGCTCCTCCTGCCCATTGGATAAACTAAGCCCTAGGGATTTAGGTAATCGCCAGCTGATAACATGCCTTGAGGTGGTCAGATTGTAGCTTTGAGATCTTCTGTCATGACATACATATGGCCAAGGCTTTAACCGTGTTTCATTTGCCTTATCAACTTCCTCATCTTTTCTCCAATCCTTATGAACACTATGAACAATAATCCTTTGCATTTGGCATTGGGGAAACTTTACCACAAATCTATATTTTTAATCCATTGTTACCTATCATTTTTTTTCAGATTGAGCAGCTACCTGGCAATGTCATAGACGAGACAAAATATGTTGAGCTGATGATTGTGAATGATCACCTGATGGTATGATATATTCAGTTATTAATAATGGATATATAATATATAGGTATATCCTTCTGTCTGTATACCTATTTATTATACATTATTCCTATAAATTTGATTCCATATAAATTGATTGACTATCTCTGTCTGGCTTTGTATCTATGGTATATCTCTCAATTTATCCATATTCCTATTTATTATCCTGTATCCTGTTTATTATTCTTTATATCTATCTATCTATCTATCTATCTATCTATCTATCTATAGTCTGTCTGTCTGTCTATCTATCTATTTATCCATCCATCTTTCTACATATTTAAAAATTCTTGTGCTCTTCCTGCAGTATAAAAAGCACCGTTTATCTGTTGGCCAGACAAACAATTACGCCAAGTCTGTTGTGAATTATGCAGATGTGGTAAGTTCCATCAGAAAGCTCTTATTTGAAACCTTTTTTTGACAACTTCTTATGGTTGTGTCATTAACACTTACAGTATATGGTATTACTGTTTTTGCATCGGTCGGGCTAAACGTCTGATGTGACTGATAAGTGTCCAGTCACAAAAGCATTGTATATCTGTAGAGACTCTACATACATCCACTAGCTTACTGAACTTGGGGTAAAGAAATCCATTGTTCAAAATGGGTTTCACATTCAGTGAAACATTCTAGTTCCTTAGAAGTTAAGGTCAGCGCCAGTGCCAGTGGTGCCTAATTGATGCGCGCGTGCGCACGCACACAAACACACATGTAAAAAAAACACACACACACAGTGAGGACATCACCAGATCTAAAATAAGCTATGAAAATGGAAAGGTGTTATTTAAAAAAATTATTTAGCATGTTAATGATAAGGTGAAGGGGGAAGAGGAGGAACCAGGGAAAGCAAAATATAAACATACTAAACTTTAGCTTTAAGGTAATGGTTACGCTTAGATGTGCACCCAGATTGAGGGTTAACTTTAAGGAATTGGTTAAAGTTACAATAAGGAGTATGTTCAGGTTAAAGTGAACCTGTGCCCATATCATGCACATATATATATATTTACATACTCTTCACAAGCCATTCTAGCACTTTAAATGCCATCCTTTACCTCTACTTGTATCTATAAGCATTGCAGAGAGATTTCTTTAGAACGCTTTCAACACAGGCATGGAAATCTTAGCTTGTTTCCATGCAGATCCTGACAGCCCCCTAAATGCACAGCACTGAAACCGCACCATACAGTCTTTGTTGTGATCTTTGAGAAGGAATAACTCCACATTAAAGCAGCTAAAGTGATCAGTGATGGCTTGGTTTAAAGCTTTTTTGCTGCTTGTTGGAAATATCCAAATAGTTTCATGTCCATAGCACGGGCGCAGGTGCATTTTAGGAGATAATTTTTCAGATTCAGTTAACCATGTATCCAGATGTAGCTTGTTTAATAGAACATTTTTTACCATGCAATCTTTGTGTCATAAATAGTACAGTGATATCTTGGTCACGTTTAAGATATCCCCTTAAAACTACTTTAAAATATTTATAATTAAATGCAAATAGTGATATTCTCACAGTTGATGAAGTGAACCTTGAGGATAGACATATGGCGGCTGCAATTTCTTACTTATTTTTAAAGTTGCAGTCTCTGGTGGTGCGACCCTCATCTTGACTTAGTGAGCATGCGCCCAGTAAAGTCTGAAATCTTGCCCTGCATACTTGTTCCAGGTTACTAGTTAAAAAAAGCCAAGGCCTGAAGGACAGCCCTGAAGCCTGCACCTTGCAGTTGCTAAGCCAATGAGGGCAGCCCCCATGCCGCTGTCTTCACAGGTTCACTTTAAGAGCAGCCTGGTTTCCTCTGCGCAGCAATTTGGATTTGTACCGAAGTGACGTCTTTCCAGCGGCTCTGACAAAGCGCTCTTTTCTCTCTCTTCTCTCCCGTTAATGTACCAGCTATATAAGGAGCAGCTGAACACGCGGATCGTGCTGGTCGCCATGGAAACCTGGGCCGATAACAGTAGAATTAGCATTGATGGAAATCCTCTCAAGACGCTGAAAGAGTTTATGAAATACAGGAGGGATTTTATCAAAGACAAAAGTGATGCTATACATCTCTTCTCGTACGTAACATCTAACCTGTGGCTTATTTTTCTCTAATATATATACTGTATACATTGCCCATGTTTTCCCTTTACAAAACACCAGTTGATCTGCCTGAAATCCAGTCTGCTTCTAACTTCTTGTTTGGACTGACATAACTGACTCTTCTAATTTCTAATTCAGTAGACCAAGTATGGGTTGGTATGTTTTATAAGTGCAACCGAACATATGGATTGTTCATGGGATGGAGCTACAAGGCTTATGTGGTATGTTCTTACTAGGGATGCACCGATACCGATACTAGTATCGGTATCAGTGCTGATGCTGAGTATTTGGGCGAGTACTCCGATGCCTAGCCCGATACTTCTGGTATCAGGAAGCCAGACAGCACGTCATTACACGCTGCCCGGCTTTCTGATTGGCCGGGAAGCCGGTTCCATGCTCTCTCGTGTGACGAGAGAGCATCAGGGATCCCAACCTGAAAGAAGCAATTTCAGGGTGGTGCCTTCACACCCCCCCCCATCCGCGGAGGGGAGGTTAGGTGGGGCTGGGAGAGAGCACCCCCCTGAAATGATGGCAGATAGCACAGGAAGCAATAGCTTCTTTGCTATCTGCAGCGTTTTTTTGTTTTTTTTTAGTATTCTGACAGTTGCAGTCGTCAGAAAAAAATAAATAAAAAAAAAGCATAGGAATGCATAGCTAGATTCCTATTGGCTATTGCACTTTGCAGTAGCCAATTGCAAACTAGCTATTTCATCCGCCCTCTGCTGCTTTCAATCACCAAAAGAGTACCTGATAGAAAACTTCAGGTCCCCCTCTGCTGATTGACAGCAGCAGTGGGCAGGTGCATTAGATAGTTTGCAATTGCAAAGTGCAATAGCCGATAGGAATCTAGCTATGCATTCCTATGTTTTTGTTTTTTTCTGACTGACGGCGGGCCGCGGCTCCCGATGTCAGAAAAGAAAAAAAAAAAAAACGATCGCAGGGAAAGGTTTACTCTGCTCGATCGTTTGACCTGTTAAAGTGCGCTATCTAATAGCGGGAGACTCCCAGAGCGTCCGGGAGAGTTGGGATGTCTGGAGCATGGAGCCGGCTTCCCGGCCAATCAAGAAGCCAATCAGGCTTCCTGATTGGTCGGAAGCTCGCCAATCAAGAAGCCAGGCGCTGAGTAACGACGTGGCGCCCGGCTTTCTGATTGGTCGGGAAGCCGGCTCCATGCTTTCTCGTCACCTAGTGACGAGTCTTTACACGCCGCCTGGCTTCCTGACTTCCGGTATCGGTATTTGGAATCGGCGAGTACCAAAAAAAAAAAAAGATCGCTACTCGTACTCGATACCGATACTAGTTCTTACATACCAAATCATGCTGACCACAATATGTGGCAGTGGCCAAAGAATACACCTTGCACTCTTCATGCATTAATAATATGCGTTCTTATTTCTTTTTAAAACCTTATTTGCCAAGGAAAGCTGTGTGTCATGATGGCTACCCAGCCATGTGCTGTACCTGCTGTTGTGAGCACGCACGTCATATCGGTGAAGCTGGAGGCTGTGCAATAGGTTGATCACACACACTTGCCAGCGCAAAGCTAGTTGTCACCTAAAGTTGTCACCTCAGGATGCACAGCAGCCTGTACATCCTATGGTGACAACACTGCACCTGCAGAAGCACGGACTCTGTCACTGTTGTCACCCTAGGACAGGAAGTGTCAGGACTGGCAGGATAAACAGGTCAAAACTTAACTCTTGCTTAAAACAATTACTGCCTGCAGAGAATACAACTCTGGGCAGAAGTACTCTGGGCAGAATTATTCTTAACTCTCGCAGTGCGGCCACCCCCGCATTACAAGGGTTAAGTGCTCGTTTTCGTCTAATATGTAAAATAAAAAAATATATACTTACCCGATCCTCGGAGACATCTGGCGGCTAGAACCGTCCCTACAGCTCCTTCTCCACTCCAGCAATGGAAAGTCCCTCTGCATCCTACACTGTATAGGACGTGATGACTCAAGGGACTATAGACCGCCAGAGCGGAGGGGGAGTGAGGCTGCAGAGACCGGTCTAACAGCCAGCCAGATGCGAGGTTCAGGTGAGTATACATTTTCTATTTCACACTCTAGACAAAAAACCACCAGTTAACCCTCGCAGTGCTGGGGTAGCCCCACTGCACTTTAATTCATATTCATATTAATTAATATTCGCTTGTTTTAGGGGGAGTCAGTTTGAAAGCAGCAGGAGTGGAGCAGCATACATTGGTGGCGTGTGTTCACTTCTGAAAGGAGGCGGTGTGAACGAGGTGAGAGACAAAACCGCAAAAATGTCTTCCTTTCTTTCATTTCCATTACTCTGTGCTGTTCTTTCAAACATCAAAGGAGTTGAGAAGAAAACATTTATTTTTATTTTTTAAATGGGGGGGGGGGGGGGAAAAACTGGAGCAGACTGAATCTGGAGCAGTTGCTCATGGCAACCAATCAGCTTCTCTCTTTCATTTTCAAAGCTTGTCTCAATAAACTGAAGAGAGAAGGTGATTGGTTGCAATGGGCAACTGCTCCAGATTTGATGAATTCCCCCCACTGTATGTAAAAAAAATCATCTTAATATAAATAATCTTGTAAGTTTTGTGTTCATGTTTTATGTTTAATTTGTTATTATATATGTACACGGAACAATAAATATTTATTCATTACACTTGCATGCTCTGTTTCCTAGCTTTGCTGTGCTAACCCCTTTTTTTCCAATGCAAATCTAGCAGACACAGGGTTGGCCATAGCCTTTTTTTATAGGGAGAAAATGAACCCGCAGGCACCCCGTCCTGGGGCCTGATAACCAGAAGCTGTAACGGTGGTCGAGTCATTCACACATTTATATATCTGTTTGATTCCATGGTGCTTTAAAAGGACCATCTAAATCCTCAGGCCCATTTTGGTCTTAGAGTGACACTAAAGTGCAAGTGCGAAAATAACAAAGTTATACTTACCTGATCCTCGCATTTGGCTGGCTGTTAGAGTGCTCCTTCCTCCGCTCCAGTGATGGTGTGTCCCTTGGCGTCCTCACGTTCAATACACAGGGTATTGGATGTGATGGGGCCTCAGACCGCTTGAGTGGAGGAGGAGAGAGGCTGTACGGACCGGTGTAAAGGTGTCCATACACTGCACGATTCTCGTACGAGAATCGTGGGAAATCCCACGATCGTACGAGAATCGTTCAGTGTGAATGAAGACGTGCGACCGTTTCTACTGTGCGGTCGCACGTCTTTTGTCTAAGGAGCATGCTAGAAAATCAGCCGAAAATCTTACGATTTTCGGCTGCTTTGAACGGTGCTCAGGAGACAAATGCCGAACGGGCCGGTGTGCACACGCGCACACTGCCCGTTCAGCATTGCGGTCATCGGAAGCCCGCCCCTCAGGGGGGCGGGCTTGCGATGATCGCAAGTACGATCTGCCTGTCCAAGATGGGCAGATCGTACGTTTTTTAAATTACTTTACAACCATCGCAAGACTAAAGTCTTGCGATGGTTGTAAGTGTATGGCCACCTTAAGGCCCGGTTCCCACCTGGGCGTTTATCCGCGCGTTCGTACTCGCGGAAAAACGCTCAAACAGGGAAATGCCATTATTTTCAATGTGCATGGTTCCCATCTGGGCGTTTTTCCGCGAGTACGAACGCGCGTGAAACCGCCCTACGTCCAAAGAAGTACATGTACTTCTTTGGGGCGTTTTGGTCGGGCGTTTCCATTGGGATACAGCCAAGTAGCCCTCGGAAACGCGCGTATGTCGCGTGTTTTTTTTAACCGCGAATCGCTGTAAAAACGCGCAACAAACGCGCATATTCAATACGCCTACATGTGAACCCAGCCTAAAAGTCAGCCGGCTGGGAGAATCGAGTGAGAAAACAAGCACTTAAACCTTGCAGTGCAGGGTAGCTCCACTTCATGGGTTGTGAAGATTTTTGCCCAAATTTCTTCTTTAAAAATGCATTCTAATAACTAGTAATAAAAATGAATCTTATTTGTGTATCACTCGGCTGTAGATCCTCAAATCATCTCTGAATTGGTGCTGACATTGTCCTTCCTTCTGGAGGGTGGCTACTTGTGTTCCCCATGGTCCCACCCTATGTGTGTTGTAAAGTAGCCACCGCTCCAAGCTCACTCCTGTGATGGGCTACAATCTCAATACATATTAGCAAACTAAACGTGTGATTGTAGTCTATCACGGGAGTGAGCTTGGAGCGGAGTATTTATTAGAATAGTGCACTAAATAAGTAAACAAGTTCTTAAAGGAGAACTATAGGGTCAGTGATTTTCCCCATAGTTCTCCTAAGTGTAACGGGAGGACACAAACTAGCGTCCTCATGTCACCCAAAGCTCAGTATACCGCGAGCTACAGCCCGCGGTATACTGAGACGCCGCAGCTGAAGCGGATCCCGACAATTATGTCTGGATCCGCCCAGCTGCGTGAGTGACAGCTGGCTCTGCCTATCTAGAGGCAGAGCCAGCTGTACCCGCCCCCTCCCCCATCCGTTCCGCTAGTCAGTGCTGGAGGATCGGACAGGGGAGGGAATCCCTGCAGGGAGTGACAGTCACGGCTCTCTGCAGGGATAGATCGACAAGTGAGTGAGCAACGGTATGTGTTCGCTCACCTCCCGATCTATTGAGCCGACCTTTGACAGTTTCATTGTCACAGGTCGGCTTAGATTATGAGGCTGAGTGATTTTCACTTGCCTCATAGTTCTCTTTTAAAAACAATGAAAATGTTTAAGTAGACAAACTAGCCATAGAATTATACTAACCGATGCATACGGAAGGTTTCTAAATTTGGTCTGGGCATCTCAGCTACAATGACCTCCGGACATAAATGAGTTAACATTACAAAAAATAAAAACTGGCTACAACCTGCTTGTTTTATGCTGTAAAAATAATTGAAATGTTGTACCTAAATGTTTTTTTTATTTTTGGGCATTACTGATTTTCATCTGTGTTTTATTTTCATGTTTCAGTTTGGAAGGGTGGATGTCCTGGCAATCACAATGGTACAATCCTTGGCTTACAATTTGGGCATTTTTTCTGATAAAGAGAAGATGAGGAGAGGTTGGTAGCTGACATGTTTCACCTACATGACATACAATGCTGCCTCTTCTGACTTATATAAAATATACACACACTGGTCACTTTATTAGGTACGCCTTGCTAGTACTGGGTTGGACCCGTTTTGTCTTCAGAACTGCTTTAATTCTTCATGGCATAGATTCAACAAGGTGATGGAAACATTCCTTAGAGAGTTTGGTCCATACTGGCATGATAGCATCACACAGTTGTTGCAGATTTGTGGGCTGCACATCCACAATGCGAAGCTCCACCAGCCTGAACCGTTGATACAAGGCAGATGGATTCATGCTTTCATGTTGTTTACATCAAATTCTGACCCGACCATCCGAATGTCACAACAGAAATCGAGACTCATCAGACCAGGCAACATTTTTCCAATCTTGTATTTTACCATTTTGGTGAGCCCTTGCAAACTGTAGCCTCAGTTTCCTGTTCTTAGCTGACAGAAGTGGTACTCGGTGTGGTCTTCTGTGGCTGTAGCCCATCTGCTTCAAGGTTCAATGTGTTGTGTGTTCAGAGATGGTATTCTGCATACCTCGGATGTAACAAGGGGTTGTTTGAGTTACTGTTGCCTTTCTATCAGCTCAACCAGTCTGGCCATTCTCATGTCACCTCTGACATCAAGAGGGTATTCTTGCCCAGAGAGCTGCCGCTCACTGGAGATTCTCTTTTTCGGACCATTCTCTGTAAATCCGAGAGATGGTTGTGTATGAAAATCCCAGTAGATCAGCAGTTGCTGAAATACTCAAACCAGCCGTCTGGCACCAACAGCCATGCCACATTCAAAGTCACTTAAATCACCTTTCTTCCCCATTCTGATGCTCGTTGTGAACTTCAGCAGACCATCTTGGTCATGTCAAGCGCTGCGCAAATTGTTGGCGCTATATAAATCCTGTATAATAATAATAATGTCTACATGCCTAAATATATTGAGTTACTGCCCTGAGATTGGCTGATTAGATATTTGTGTTAACGAGCAGTTGAAGAGGTGTACCTAATAAAGCGGCCAGTGAGTGTATTTCTTGGTTTTAATATCTTATGTACGGTATTGCTAACACTTTTTTTCAGCAACATTTTGCAGAGAACACTGACATCAATCCCTGCACTTGTAGAATATTTCTATATGTTGCCCAACCTATCTATAGAAAAAGGCACCGTCCTCGAGTAGTATTGAGTTTTGACAACGATGGGGATTTCTGTATAGTAAACAGAATAAGATGATAAATGTGTGCTGTAACTTAAGGTGAGGAAAGCATCAAGTCCCAAGTCTCTACTCCAGCAATAGGAGGGAGGCCAGGCATGTGCCTCCTTAATCTATGCTCTTGGTTATAAATCTGCCTGAAGCCAGCTATGCCTGTTACAATCTGATTGTACAATCTCTGTACTTTGTTAGTTTCAGTAGGCTTTGTTGTTTAAGTAGGATTAGACTTTAAAAAAAATCAGGGCCTTTGCATTATTTAGCTGTTGGTTGATCTAAAGAAGATTACACAATCATAAAGTAATGTGTGTGGTCACCTTGAGTCATATACTGTAAATGTTTAATGCCAGTATTACAGTGTGGTCTTTCCTTTAATGTACACCGGGTTGTATTTTCAGGGGAATGTACTTGCGAGGACAGGTGGCATGGATGTATCATGGAAGACACTGGGTAAGGTCCAAATCTAGCCTCCATTTTTTTGCTATTGACTGTTCTGGTCATTAAATAATGACAGTGTGGGTGAGAAATATTGAGCCTTATGTCTGAAATACGCACTGATTATTACTCACAGCAACCATTCAGCTTCTCTGTGTCTTTGGCATAGTATAAAAATGAACAGGACAATCTGATGTTGCCTGGGGAAGTTCTTAGGTTTCTGTCTTGAGGATATTAAAGCTGAACCAAACTGAAGATGTTCTGTAGGTCCAGGCAATAAAGAGTCAGTGTAGAGCAGTCATCAAGCACTTAAAGCCTAACTTCGGGCATCAATAAAATAAATAGTAGATTCCCCTCCTCAGCTGGTGCAGAATATAATGCTCTTTTTACTAGGGGATGATCTAATACAGAGGAATACTTAGTCAGTGGCGGACCTAATAACCAAAGGGCCCTCGTGCAAGATTTTATCTTGGGCCCCCCTCTCGAGACAGGGGAAGGGGGGGCGCGGGAGCGGATCAGCGGTTGCAGTAGCGTGCTGGACTTACCTGAGACCCTGCAGAGCACACCATAGATCCTGCATAGCCCACCTGAGACCCTCTATGGTGGGCTTTGCAGGGTCCCAGGTGGGCTGGGCTGGTCTGGTCGTCGGGATCCCTTTCCCTGTACCTCCGCCCAACTCTTCTTACCTGCTGCTGCTGGGGCCTGGCCACCTCCACCCCCTCCCCTGTCACCTCTGCCATGCCGCCCTGGTACAGTTGATACCCATGTAAGAGGCCCCCCAGACCCCTCACATGGGTACTGGCCATACCCCCCTGATGGCGGTGTTGTATCAAAGGTTGTGACTACATTAGAATGTGTGACCAGTGACGTGGTCACACGTTTTAACGTAATCTCGCCCAGTTTTTCGGCGGTGGAATGTGTGACCGCCAATGGGTGAAGCATTCCAACTCTTTCCCAGCTGTTCCAGGGCAGATCGGCTTCGCAAATTGCATGTGCAGGAGAACCGATCAGCCCTGAAACAGCTGATCGGTCCTGAAATGTCACTTCTCTCCGACTGCGATCTCACATTTCACCGAACTCACAAAGTCGGATAAAAGTGACATTTCAGGACAAATCAGCTGTTTCAGGGCAGATCGGTTCTCCTGTACATGCAATTTGCGATGCCGATCTGCCCTGGAACAGCGGAGAAAGCTTTGGAATTCTTCATCTATTCCACCGCCGAAAAACTGGGCGAGATTACGTTAAAATGTGTGACCACGTCACTGGTCACACATTCTAACGTAGTCTCAAACTTTTATACAACAGAGGCCTGTCTGTAATCATTTAATCAGAGAAATAGATTATAATAGGAACAATTACAGTGCAATATTCCCCATTATAATCCACTTGTCTAATTACATGAAAAAGGAGTACACAACCCTTATGCCAGAGGATCGCAGCAGCCAAGGAGTTTCTAATCGGTGTGCACTGCAGGGGGTGGGGCTCGTGACACACACACGCCTCCTGTGACTCACCCCCCCTCCCGCCGCCTGTTACTATGGACAAGTTCCTGCTGTGTTGGCTGGTCCTTCAAAACTGCTCTTCTTGCCTGTCTTCAAATGGTCTTTTCGGCTCCCCTCTCGCCAGCAGGGTCTCCTTGTAAAATGCAGGACCAGCGTCCATGTTTTTATGCGTTGAGGAGGGTTATGTTAAGGCAGCCTATTCATATAATATATATTCATATAAAATAGGCTTTCAATGTGCTGAGAGCACATACAAAACACACCAGGGCAATTTTTAGCAATGCAGCATACCACAGCATATCACATATTGACATCTGTGCTATGTTACGCAGTGCCTTGCAGAGAACACAGATCTTTTCATCAGTCCCTGCCTTCCAGAGGAGCTCACATTCTGATGTCCGTACCATATTTATATGTGTATGTTTTGGGATTTTGATGTGAAATTGAAAGACTAAAGAACCAAAGAAAAAGCAAAAATTGAAATCCAAGCCTTAGTGCTGCCCAGCAACTACTAAGCCCCTACATCACTTCTGTATCTTGTTGTGACGTAGGGGCTGCTGAGAGGAACCACAGCACACAGCGAGGGACCAAGTATCCGACACACCCGAGAGTGTTGGATACTGCTAGATCTGCAAGAGAGTGAAGATTTAACACACCACTCAACAAAAGGTAAGTATTGATCTTCCTCTTTTGCAGGGTGCCTTTAGTTTGATTCTGGGAAGTTAGCACCAGGGTCTTGTTTGTCACTGGATTGATATCCTTGCTCTGCTACAGTACTGCTACATTTATCACCACACACTGGATTCAATTTATAACTATACTCAAGAGTAACAGCTACTTTGAAATACTAAATGATCTTCTAGTTTACTCTACACAGTCATTATACTCATAGTAATGATTATGAGGCTGCTCCGCACTGGAGTGCTCATTGATGAAATATTTGGAGAAGCTCTCTCTATCATGGCTGGGAATAGCAAGGATGTTCCATGCAGGAAAGCAATTTATCTTCATATCACAGGCGGAATTTTTACTTTATCAGCTAGCAAATGGTCTTGCAGTTTCTGATCATGACCTGAAGATGGTGATATGTTTAGTATAGCCAATCCTGTGCTGCTAACCTACACTGAGGTGCACAGCGGGTCACACGCTAAGCACTAGTGGGCTGCATGCACTATATAGCCAGACGTTTGTACACAACTGACTGTTACACGTACTATGTGGCCAAACTGGTTTCCAGTGAAGGGTACTTTTAATTCTTAAGCATATGAAGACATTTTAGATAACTGTGCACTTCAAAGCTTTTGGCAACAGTTTGGTGAAGGCCCTTTATAGTCCCACCATGACTGAGCACCCGTGCACAAAACCAGCTTCATAAAGACATTGTTTGATGAGCTTGGTGTGTTGGAACTCGAGTGGTCTGCACAGAGACAGAGCCCTAACCTTAACTCTACTGAACACATTTGGGATGAATTGGATGCCAGGTCTTCTCATCCAGCATCAGTAACCAACCTTACAAATGCTCTTTTGTTTGATGCACAAATATCTACAGACATACTACAAAATCTTGTGAAAAGCCTTCCCAGAAGAGTGGAGGTTGTTATATGGGGGCAACTCTTTATTAATGCCCATGGTTTTGGAATAGGATGTCCAACAAGCTCATATAGGTGTGATGGCCAGGTGTCCTCCAATGTTTGGGCATGAAATGTATCTCCTTACTGCTTTTTTGACTTAAAGGAGAACTATGAGGAGAGTGCTTTTCACTCACCTCATAGTTCTAGCCGACCTGTGACAATGAGACTGTCACAGGTCGGATTAGTAGATCGGGAGGTGAGCGAATGTAACGACCGCTTAGCTAGTATAGTGTTTCAGGATCTCAGCGGCGGAGTTAGGAAGATCTAACATAGGGTATGGGGTGGAATGGCAATTCAGTCTTGGACCTCTGGCGTCTCTCACAACTAACGGTGAGTTAGAGGTCCTCGCATCATAGGCCGTTCGTTAATGTAGCGTCACAGTAGTGGCTATTACGTCATAGACCACACTGTGAAGGAGGCATGAAATAATAAGTGGAGATGAACTGGTTATGTGGCGTTTAGAGTAATAGATAGTAAGGTAGTCCTTTATCAGTTCCTACAACCTCCCTAGTCCCAGGTACAAGCAAGGAGCGGAATGCACAGCGTTTGCCACCAAATCCCTTGATACAGTCTCTCCCGTATGGGGACACGTCACTAGAGGACTGCAGGGGTAACTGCAGAGTACTTGCGGTTTTGCCGGTATGGAGGCACTGGTGGGAATCCAATCTGTAGGCTGGCGTGGTGTGGAGCTGTCCTGGGGTAGACAGAGGTCCAGGCTGTAGGATGTTGTCCAGGTGTGAACAGGTGTCGAGGTGAGATGGTCTCCACAGGCAGGACGAGGTGTTGCCGTAGCATGGGGTCGGGGCGACTCCAGAGTGCAGGGTCAGGTACGGGGTTAGCAGGGCGTTCGATCCGCAATATTGGAACGCCCTACTAACCCGGCGGCTGAGTTTAAATAGCCATTGGGCGCGGGAAACCAAGGAGTGACGTCACGCCACTTCCGCGTTCCAGGGTGGAACGCTACGGCCGACGTCTCAGTGAGGGAGCGTGACTGCGGCGAGCCTCTTCCTGGTGCGTTCCACTGTGGAACGCACTCTCACCGGCCGCCGTCCCCGGAACTCCTTACAGCGAACACATACGGGCATTCGCTCACCTCTCGATCCTGTCACGGCTCTCTGCCGTGACAGGGGGAGGGGCTGGATTCCCCTCTCCCCGCTCCGATCTGCCAGCGCTGACTGGCGGAACGGACGGGGGAGGGGGCGGGTACAGCTGGCTCTGCCTCTAGATAGGCAGAGCCAGCTGTCACTCACGCAGCTGGGCGGATCCAGACATAATTGTCGGGATCCGCTTCAGCTGCGGCGTCTCAGTATACCGCGAGCTGTAGCTTGCGGTATATTGAGCCTAGGGTGACGGGAGGACGCTAGTTTGTGTCCTCCCGTTACCCTAAGAAGAACTATGGGGAAAAGCCTTAACACCATACTTCTCCTTTAACAACAAATATTTGAAAGCTAACCCTTTACATTTATATGTCTTAATGTTATGGTTAGCACTTTTATGATGCCAATATACTAGCTTTTTATTCTAGAGCATTTTTTTTTTAATGGTTGACTCGATTGTTCTTAGTCCTTAGCCTAGAGTCCGCCATCAATCCTTGATGTCTAATGGAGTGCTCCATTGCACATTACTTATCAAAGCAGCATTTTTTGCTTTTAGCATTATAACCTTCTATCTAAGAGCTGCCATCTATTGATCAAAATAATTCTGTAAACGAATGTTTGTTCAGCACTAAGATAGCAGACATAAATTGAACGAAATGATAAAAGACCTGAAGAAGAATAGCCTGATTGATCATCTGCTAATAAAGTGTTTAGCATACGAGGAACTATTAGTTTGTTGCCCTTTCCAATTGTTTTCTTTGTTCTTTAAACGTTGGTGGAACTTCATACCATTGCTGTAATTGTACAGTTTATTGCTACTCGCTAATTGTGTCTCCCTCTCTATTATAAACAAGTACCTGATTCAGGATTGCACATTGTTGGCAGTATAATTTGGGCTTTAATAGCATGTAGATGATGTTATTTAAATTTAATTTACTAGTACAGTTATTGAGAAGTGTGCGGCCTGGTTGAACAGTGAATAGGATCTTAAAGCTGAACTCAAGGCAGATACACAAAGCACAAAACAATTCAGTTATTTATTAAAGAAATTCAAAGTGTATGCAAAGCCTAAGTATTCAAAAGCGCTCCATAGCCTCACCGCTCCATTCTAACGTCTGCTGCAGCAGTCAGTCCATATTCTGGGTGCAGGCTGTAGTGCACTTCCAACTTATTCAGATAAATCTTCAAAAGATCACCCTCACAACCAGAATAAACGCAATCCAAAATGTATTGAAGTAATCCAAACAGGTTCCAAAAAGTAAATCCAAGAGAGCAATATATAGCATGTACATCACCATGAACATCTCCCTACCTCTCCAATGCCTCTCACACGTTTCTCCACCTAGGCTTAATCATAGAGCTTTTGTTCGCCATGGTCCCTGTGTGTGTTGTAAAGTAGTCACCGCTCCAAGCTCACTCCTGTGATGGACTACAGTCTCACATTTAGTTTACTCATTTGTATTGAGACTGTAGTCCATCACGGGAGTGAGCTTGGAGCAGTCACTTTACAACACACACAGGGACCATGGGGAACAAAAGTAGCCACCCTCCAGAAGGAAGGACAGTGTCAGCACAAATGCAGAGATGATTGTAGGATCTACAGGGAGAGACTCTAGAGAAGTCCTGGAGGCAAGAGTGGGAGGAGCTGATGAGGGAGCTAGAGAGTAGAATGTCTTGAGCGAAGCAGAGGGGCTGATTAGGGTCATACTTTGAGGCGAGGTTGGAAATATAGCTGGGGGCAGAGTTGTGGATTGCGCTGTAAGAGGTTGAGAAAAATCTTTCCAATAACTGATATAAGTATTCTCCACATAGAGAATAGTTGAAGAAAACATAGAAAACATAAACATTTCTCATAGATGTCCTTTAAACACCACCACCTTCTAATTATATGTTGTCCAGCCCCTTCATTCAGCAGTCCAAGACCAGATAGTTTAATGGCTTCTAGTGATGAGCCTGGACCCCGGTTTGCCAAAGCATGAATGGCATGGGGGTGTGGGGGGCGGGGGTTGGAGTAGCTTAGCTCCAGAAAGAGAAGGGCTTAATGTCCGTTTAGTCAGATGTCCTGTTTAGCTTGGGCCTCCATTCCAATGGCCTCCAGAGGGACATAGGAGTTATTTGTAGAATAACAGAGGTGCTTTGAGGCTGAACATCTGCAATATTGTTAGCTTAGGCAGTGTTTACAGGTCCACCCCAAAGAAGCACTACATGTAACTGTATAAAACTCCCAGCTGTTTGTTTACTTCTATGTTCCATTAAAAGTATTAAATCAAGAAACCTCAACAGGTCCCCCACTATCCCCCAGTAGAAATGAAGCCTCTCCAAGCCAATTTTAAATCATCACATCCTCCTCTTGAGTAAGGTAACAAACATTCCCTACCTGCACATCACAAGCTGTTTATCAATTAAAGGCCACCATCACTGAAACACGGGTTAAAGGGTCAGTCCACCTAAAAGTGAAAATAAAGATTCAAATTTAATTATAGGTAGACAGTGGTGGGCTAAGTCTTAAATGTCACGCATACTCTGCCAATAAAATCTCCCTTCCAAAATTCCCAAATTTTTCCCATCCATCTTGGAGTTTTGGATGTACCCCCCAAACTTTGCTTCTTCCAGCTCTTCCTGATACCTTATACATAATATAAAATAAATGAAATGTCCCACCGTAATGCTGGCCATACTGTACACTGTTAGAATTCTGTGAATCAGCAAAAGTTTTATTAGTGTGTGATCCTATCAGCTCAAGAAAAGCTAATTACTGAATTAAAGTGACACTAAACTCAGGAGTTAAATCTTAAAAATACATTGAAGTACCTTAACTGTTAATGGGACTTGAATGTATTTTTAGGATTTAACGCCTCAGTTTAGTGTCACTTTAAAGGAGAACTATGGGGTTAAGACTTTTCCCCATAGTTCTCCTTAGGGTAACGGGAGGACACAAACTAGCGTCCTCCCGTCACCCTAAGCTCAGTATACCGCGAGCTACAGCTCGCGGTATACTGAGCCGCCGCAGCTGAAGCGGATCCCGACAATTATGTTTGGATCCGCCCAGCTGCGTGAGTGACAGCTGGCTCTGCCTATCTAGAGGCAGAGCCAGCTGTACCCGCCCCTCCACTGTCCATTCCGCCAGTCAGCACTGGAGGATCGGAGCGGGGAGGGGGGAATCCAGCCACTCCCCTGTCACGGCAGAGAGCTGTGACAGGATCGAGAAGTGAGCTGAGCCGACCTGTGACAGTCTCATTGTCACAGGTCGGCTAGAACTATGAGGTGAGTGAAAATCACTCACCTCATAGTTCTCCTTTAAAGTCAAAAGGTTTTTAAGCTATTTCAAATGCTGATGAGATCACTTTAAACTGTTTTTTTATTTCTTTTAATAATTTGTAGGGACAGCAGACAGAGGGGTAACAATAGCCATAGCAGTATACGCAGCTGCTATGGGGCCTGGGGTAGGAGGAGGGACCCATTGGGGGGCTGATTAGGAAACCTAAACTAAAGTTTCCATTATAGAAGGGCTGAAGTCAGACATCAGGATCATCTAGTCACAGATCCCTGTGCAGTAAGAAGCATTTGCTTATCCATCTTAGCAGTGTAGATTTATTGCCCTCTGAATTTCTGCTAAAGACAGAAATGGCTCCTGTATGCCTAATGCAGTCACAAATCCCAGAGTTTCACCTCTGTTAAAACCTTATAGGAGGACTATGGTTCTACAAAAAAGTTTATTGAATCTAGAGTTTAAAGAGGTTTGTATTAAGGTTAAAGAGTAATTGTGAACAAAAGCATTAATGATTTTATCATAATATAAACTATCATTATGGTTTTTAGTGCTTTTATAAATGTTATCCCCATCCCTGGTATTGTACTGACCATGCTGACAGCTCTCCTGCTGCCTGTCCTTGATACATAAGTTGTCACAGCTGACACTGCCAGCCGCACAGAGAGAGTCAGCTGGAGGGGCAACGTTTATCTATGGGACCCCATCATTTGTAGTTACGCCCCTAAACACAGTAGTAATTTTGTTAACATATTAGATTGATAATGTAAAGATTCTTAATGAAGCAATTCATGTTCTACAATATGATCCTCCTCATGTATCACTTGTCCCTCCCTTTTAGATTGTAAGCTTTCACGGGCAGGGCCCTCCTTACCATCTTGTCTTGAATTGTATTGTGATTGTAATGTCTTCCTTATATTGTAAAGCGCTGCGCAAACTGTTGGCGCTGTATAAATCCTATATAATAATAATAATAATGATCCCTTTTCACAGATACTATCTTCCCAGCAAGTTTTCCAACTGTGACATTGATGAATACCACAAGTTTCTGAATAGCGGTGGAGGTGCCTGCTTGTTTAATAAGCCCTCAAAGGTAGGTACTCTCTCCCCCCCATTGATAGACCTGTCTGGCTCTAATACTGAGGCAACTGCAAATTGTATTTGATAATATTTTAATTTAAAAAGTTTTGGACTAAAAACATGTTTACTATTTATTTTTATATTCAGATATATATGAAATCCTATAAATGAACAAAGGTTCACATTAACAGATTGTTGATTAATAGGGAATTATTTTAAAAAAAATTAAATAGGGGTACAGCCTAATCTAACTAACAATTTGAAGGTGTCATCATCCCTCAGCAAATCTAATACTGAGGCCAAATGCAAATTGTTTTTGATAATATTTGAATATAAAAATTTTGGACTAGAAACATGTTTACTATTTTTATAATCCGATAAATATGAAATCCTATAATTATGTGCATTTGTCTTTACATGAGCAATACACAGGTTCTCATTTACAGTTTGTTGATTAAAAAGGAATTTTTTTTTTTTTTAAATAGGGGTACAGTCTAATCTAGGTGTCCTTATCCCTCAGCAAATATGCAAATCTAGTCACTTTGTAATGATGGACACCTTACAATGAGAATGACCGCATACTCTTGTTGTCATACTGTTAAAATGTTTTCATATTTTATTTTTGTAGAGATGGAAATGATATCACAGCAAATAAAATCATATAATACATTGCATATAACTCTCACAATTCCAACATGACTATAATCATAGGTGCACTATAATAAAACCCTTACAACACTGATTTGGAAATCAATATTCATACAACGCATGATGTCTGTCACCATTCATTAGCTTTTGTGCATTGACAGCAAGGTTTTTTTTCCTCCAGGTCCCAGATGTTGTTACATGTTTAAAGAAAGTGACCCATCAGAGTCATCAATCCCCTAAACCATCTGCATACAACGTTAATCTTAGTAATTTTGAAGAGCAATTGCCAATATCAGTATTTCTCCCATATCAAATAATTATAATACGTGAGCATATATCAATAGTAATGAGCAAATGTTTACATATTCAATATTGCTAGTAGTCCTGCATGTCTCATGTCCTGTCCCAGTGTACCTTCTGGAAGGTCTCTGCTACAGTAACCTAATAGAAGGGGAGATTGCATGGGAGAGGGGAGCCATGAAAATGACTCAACATGATTAGTTTCATGCATTTCACATGCACAAGTTCTCCTATAAAGCAATGGCCAATGTCAACCTGATCCCACGAGGGCCTAACCCAGCCCTCCCACCCAGCAGGCGAGCTGTGTGCTGTTATTTCAATGTTGATGACTAATGTTATGTTTCCAGTTAATTTATTAGGATTATGTTTTACTGATGCAGCTTTTGGATCCTCCTGAGTGTGGCAATGGCATTGTGGAAGCTGGCGAAGAATGTGACTGTGGGACCGTTGAGGTATATGAACCATCCCCAAGTGTTTTGTGTACTGGAATAGATTAATCCTGTCTGCCACTGTTTAATTTAGGATACTGATTATATTATTATGATCATTATTTAGCCTGACCCGTTTATTCTTCCATTTGGTAGGAATGTGCGAAAGAGGGAAACGAATGTTGCATGCAGTGTAAGTTAACAGAAGGCTCGGAGTGCAGTGATGGGATATGTTGTACCACATGCAAGGTAACACAAACCTTATTTAATATATAAAGCAAGTGAGGCAGGGTGGT
The DNA here is from genome assembly GCF_000935625.1 of Nanorana parkeri. NCBI lineage: Eukaryota > Metazoa > Chordata > Amphibia > Anura > Dicroglossidae > Nanorana > Nanorana parkeri. Next base: position 627,489 of record NW_017307252.1, read on the forward strand.
ATGAAGCTCCAATGAAAACCTATCATTAATGCAAAATTAAAGGATAAAAAAAGGAATTAAAGGAGCTCTAAAGTTCCAGCATACCCTATCCTGTTATAACACCGGCATTGTAATAGGAATACACACTATAGTTTTTGATATCAAAGCTTGATATGGTTATCAGGAGTGGGATAGAACTTAAAGAAATTCAATATAGAAATACATATGGTATTTATGTTTAGTTTTTGACCGTCAATACCATTTAAAAGCTCCTTTTATATACCTAGACAAGATTTGTAATTGTAATATTTTCTGTTTCTGTCATATGGATTTAGATAAAATGACCAAAAGCAAAGTTTTTAATTTATTCTTTAATATGTAATGTCTATACAGTATATGGTGGTCATTGACGGGCCCTCTGTGCCCGTTTCCTCAAACCCCTTTTTTCAGTCATGTCATAGTGGCAGCCTTCCTTTGTATTAGTGACAGTCACACTTTAAAGAGCCATGCTTTTCTTGTGCCTTTTTATCATGTAACCCAATTTTTCTTGAAGCTGAATCCTAAAGGAATGTTGTGCCGGGAAGCAGTGAATGACTGTGACATCCCAGAGATGTGTACAGGAAATTCCAGCCAGGTAATAAGAACTTTTTTGTTTTCTTTCAAAATAAATATGTTATGGCTTTTTTCCAGCATTCTTAGGCCACTAAATAATTGATCTTACTTTTAAAACCAGAATATAGATAAATACACTATATGACAAAGTGTTTGTGGCATCTGACCATCACAGCTACACTATATGAATAAAATTATGGGGACCCCCTCCAAATTATTCAGCCCAGGTATGTTGGTATTTCCATAAAAGGAGCTGTAAAAGCCAAGACCTCTTTTAATTTTGGATAGAGTCGGGAAGACACACTCACAAATCTTGTGAAAAACCTTTTCAAAATATTGGAAGCTAGGCGTTTTTAAACAAAGGGGGGGGGGGGGGGGCAACACCATATTAATAGCCATGGTTTTAGAATGGGATGCCCACCAAGCTCATATAGGTGTGATAGTCAGATGTCTACACACGTTTTGGCCATATAGTGTGTGTTGGCTCAGCCTTTCATTCTAAAAATGCCACATGCTTAGCCTCCCAATTGCTGAGTCCATTTTCCAAGGGATTCCCCTTTCGAGTTACACCTGAAGCCCTTAAGAAGGGGGTTTGTGTTTGCCCTTGAAACACATTGACAGTTTGATGCATTTATTGTTACCAATGAAAACTTCTTTGAACTCTCCTATATTTGGTGGCACCTCTGTTCTTTTTGGGCTCATGACTACACATTTATGGTGGAAGAACAGTCCATAGCAATGGCTTCCTTCTTATATTTCTAGATCAGATCTGAGAAAACAAATCTTATGGGCAATACAGTCTATTCTTCTTTATAGGATCTAGAAATGTACATCTATAGAGACTACTTTGTTCATACATGCCTGTTACACATTTCTTTCAGTGTCCTCCAAATATACATAAACTGGATGGGTATCCATGTGAAGAAAAGGAGGTAATATATACATAATTTAAAATAACTTTCTATTCAAATCAATTTACAACACAGCTATGTTATTAAATAAAGTTACTACTTCATCTTCTCCTTCTTTCTTCATCTCCCTTCTCCTACTTTCCTCTACCCTCCCCTCCCTTTCCCACTCTTTTGCCTTCTCTTCTTCCTTCTCTTATCCTCTCCCTTATCCTCTCCCTTTCCTTCTACAATCCCCCCTTCTTTATCTGCTCTCCCCCCTTCTACCCTCTTTGCTTTGTTCCCCTTCTCTTCCACCCTTCCTCTCTTCTTTTTTCTGCCCCCCTCCTTTCCCCCTCTTTCCCCTTCTTTTTACTCCTTCCTCTCGTCCTCCTTTTATCTGCCCCTGCCCTCCCTTTTCCACTTCTCCTCTATTCCCTTCCTTCTCTTCTGTTTCATTCTCTTATTCTCTCCCTTCTCTTCTCCACCCCCCCCCTCTCATTTTTTCTCTCCTCCCCCCTTCTTTTTCCACTCCCTTCCCCTTCTTTCCCTTTTTCCACCCCTACCCCCTTTTTTTGCCCTCCTTTGTACTCTCCTCCCACTTCCCCTTCCATCCGTTATTTCCCTCCTCTACACCTCTTTTCCTCTACCCTCCCTTACTTTCCCCTTTCTTCCCCTCCTCTTGCTTCATTTTCTTGCCATGCCTTTCCCCTTCCCTACTTTTTAATCTATCTTCCCTTTATCCTTTACTTTCTCTTACCATTCTGTCCATTTGCTTCCCTTTCTGTTTTAAATGTTTCCTTGTCCTTAACCCTTAACCTTACTCTCTACCCCCATCTCTTACCATTCTAGGGCCTTTGTTTTGTTGGGAGATGTAAAACTAGAGACAGACAGTGCAAGTATATCTGGGGTGACAGTAAGTATACAGAAGGTTATCAATTACTAGAGGGTTTTATCACTTGACTACATAACAGTACAATGAAATAAGGAGATATTCTACAGACAAATCTAATGCTTTGTGGATGGCTACCTTTGTTTTCATAGATATAATTTACATTTTCCGTATTCACACTGTTGTCCTTTGTATAAATGCCTGTAAACATAATGAGGGGAATTCATCATAGCAATTGACGCGTGTTTTTACAGTGATTCGCGGTAAAAAAAACGTGCGACAGACGCGCGTTTCCGAGGGCTACTTGGCTGTATCCCAATGGAAACGCGTGACAAAAATGCCCCAAAGAAGCTCCTGTACTTCTTTGGGCGTAGGGCGTTTTGTGACGCGTTCATACGGCCTGTAATATGTCCAGGTGTGAACCATACCCATAGGAAATAATGGAATGTCGGTGTTTGAGCGTTTTGCAGAGCGTTCAAACGCGCTACAAAACGCCCAGGTGTGAACCAGGCCTAAGAGACAGATTTGCACATAAGAAAATGGTCTAAGAGGCTAAAACTGTCGCAATTGCTTTGATAAATTCCCCCCAATGTGTAGTTTCCTTTTTAATATCAATTAATTTGTATTTTTTGCTTTATCTTTTTTGTATTAAATTGTACTTTGCTGCTGTTAAAAACATAACCAGAAAAAAGTTGCTTAAACAACCAATCAGAGTTTTAGTTCTGTTTTCCCAGTAGATGCAAGATGAATCCTGCTTTATTATCTTAGGCACTGACTCCATTTTTTTCGCATCAGTTTTTAAACCTGTCCACATAGTTGTTGCATAATCCATGTACCAGATATATCACTTTCCTGTATCCAGCAGCTGCTATCTGTTAGCAGCCACTTGTTTCTATCAAAACATACTTTGTCTTCCAGAAGTGGCAGCTGCAGACAGGTATTGCTATGAGAAGCTGAACATCGAAGGCACTGAAAAAGGCAATTGTGGGAAGACTAAAGACACCTACATACAGTGCAGCAAACAGTAAGAGGCATTTCCTGTGACTTTGCTCTGTTTTACTGAAGCCATTAATACGGTGTAGCAGTGTGTTATACTGAAAAGTTAACTTTAATTGCAATTCCGGCCATGATTTTTGCTTAGTGATATGTACCATGTCCATGTTCGAACCTCCATCAGGTTTTTCCTGCTCTGTCTCATTGACATTTCAGAAAGTGAGAGGAAACCTGCTGGAGAAGCGTGCACAGCTAGCAATAAAACTTTTTCAAAAGTAATTAACAAAAGTTTGTTTGGTCTATTATATTTTTTTTTGTACCACTGAATTAAAGAGCTGGGGATGGGGGTTATCTTTGCCCCCTGTCAGGATTTTATTGCTCTTTATCCCCACTGAAGAGATTCATCCTCTTTGTGCTGGTGACCATTGTCGCAAAGGCATAAAGTGGTAAAAATGCTAAATTTTACAGTTGTTACAAGAACAGGAGGTAAGAAAATCTTCCAATGCGGACACCCGTTCCTGTAACAAATGACTAAGAGGGCAATTGCTCTCATTTTATAGAGGTTTCCTCTCACTTACTTTTCTGTTTCCAGGACAGACAGTGAAATAAAATCTCCCCGAAGGGACATCACCTGCAAAAGATAAACTGACAGGGCTTGTAATCACCTCTACTCTATACAATGATTTAAAAAAAAGTGTTGACTATACGTTCACTTCAAGCATTTTAAAGGTGCCCATACACTGCTCGATTCTCGTACGAGAATCGGGCGAAATCCCGCAGCAGTGTGAGCTAAGACGTGCGACCGTTTCTACTGTACGGTCGCACGTCTTTTGTCGAGCCAACATGTTCGAAAACCCGCCGAGAATCGCACACTGCCCGTTCTGCATTGCCGTCATCGGAAGCCCGCCCCTCAACGGGGGGGCTTTCGATGATCGCAAGTACGATCTGCCCGTCCAAGGTGGCCAGATCGTACGGGCTTTCAAGAAGCATACGACCATCGCAAGACAAAAGTCTTGCGATGGTCGTAAGGTGTATGGGCACCTTAACACTTCTACAGTGTGGTAACTGAATCACTGTGACAAATGCTGACATGAAGGAAGTTTAAACACTGTTGCTGTTAGTTTATTACACAAACCCTACAAATCAAGCAGGCTACTCTCATCTTCTCTTTGTATTTCATCACTACACCCATAAAGGCAGCTTGGAAATTTTGACTGGTGACTGGTGCATCCAATCAATTTTGATTATGTAAAGTGTCTGTTTTTGAACTTTGTGAAAGATTAGGGATTGTATAATCTTCTTCATTATAGTGGATGGGTTTGTAATAAAGAGGTTATCCTAATCTGCCTTTACAGGGATGTCCTTTGTGGTTATCTGTTATGTACCGACACTTCGAGTGTGCCTAGGCTGGGTGACCTGGAATCGATTACATCAGCCTCTCTCTTACATCAAGGCAAACTTTTAAACTGCAGGTAAATGGCTGTTATATTTTGGTGCCACCCCTCACTCCTTACTGAGGCAATTGCCCACAGATGTCTCTGATAAAATATGACACCCTATAGGAGACATGGCAAGGCAGAGGAACAAAGTGTAAGTGCAAATGTAAAAGTGTTAAATGAAAATAGGGGTAAAGGAGGCCGCATGTCTGTCATGAAAATTAATCTATTGCGATGTATACCATGACATCTATACAAAACCACATGATGGTCTTTATCTGGAACCATCGCTTCCTAGGGTTGCTCAGCAGACCATGTTTTAAAATCAAAAGCATGGTGGCTTGGGGGTCACAAACCAGATTGAATTCTGTTGGGCAGCACATATTGCCCCTATAGCCGCCTTAGACGCTTCTTTGGATACACCCCTCTAGGTGTTCTTGGAAATACTCAATGCGCACCTGATATCCCTGTCTGCTATTCTTTGGCACCCTGACAAACTGCGGCCTACTTACCTCAGCCCACACCTACTTTATACACTGAAGATCTGGGACTCTTACTACCCTCATGGGCAATCCCATGTTCCCCCCCTAGCCCTAGATAATGCTGCTGCCTTTGCTTGGTGGCCTGCAGACGAATATGTTAAAGTTTCTCACTTTCTAAGCGGCTTCAGGGTGTTGGTGCTTGCCCTGTCTTCCTAATCCCCTCCCCGCTCCCCTACTCTTCTCACCCCTTGGCCCCTTGGCCAATTTAAGGCGATTTTGGCTCACTAATGGGTTACTCATTGGCTTTGTGTGCCTGTCTTACAACTTTACAGGTCCCGGCACATTAGTGTTAATCTTCATGATGGAAACTGTGCTTTGATTTTATGCCACATTTGTCCTCCTTCTTAATGTTGCGTGCCTAACTCTACATGTGAATGTATTCTGTTCTGTATTGTACTTCCTTGGAAACGTATAAAATATTGAAATGCAAAATAGTGATAAAGGGATACATCTTTAAAGCTGAATGCCAGGCAAACAGCTAAATACTCAGTTAAAATATATAGGTGTCACCTGTCTTACCTGCCAACATATAGTGTATGTCATTTTAATCAGCCAGTGTTGAGATCCTGCCGGAAGGATAGTCAGCTCTCTGACCTCTTGTGCGATAAGCAGCAGTGTTTGGTCATGGACCCACCCCTTGTCTGCTTATTGAACAATCACGAAGGGTAACTAGAGCTGCAAATACCTCACCGAATAGCTGTAAGTGTATCCCAGCTGGATCTTACACTACGCTGAGGACTCTCTCACTGCCTACATGTGACGGCTCTGGCACAAGATCGACCAATTGCCAGGCGCCTGTTTTGTCACTTGGGTGTAAGGGGGAATGATTCACATGCGTCCCATACCCAGAAGTAACAGAAATTCATCACTCTAAGGGGAATAACGGATTGATAGGGGTGCAAAATGAAGATGTGCATATGCAGGAGAGGAAGCAGATCTTAGGGTGAACTTTTCCAGAAATTATGGGTTACTCATTTTGGGGTCATTTCTGTAAGCAGTATGGGTTATTTCAGTTGTGTTTATTATTTTAGCTACTGATAATGTTTTCATTGACATGCAAAATACCAATAATACAATAATGCATGGAGTAAAATCATCTGGTCTTTATGTTGAAACCTTGAGGGAATTGAAAAACATCACTTTCAATCACAGTTGTCCTTTTTGGGACCACCATTCACAGCCCAATATTGGCACGTGATTTTATGATTTAAAGCCTACAGGGAAGCAGACACTTTTCTCACTGAGGGCAAAGTAACAGACTCTCTCAATTACACATCCTTTCCCTCCCCATTGACACATAACTTCAATGTGCTGCCCCACTGCTTTGTTCACCTCCTGGAGCCCCCTGATGTAGCTGGTACTTCTTGCCTGGCTGTAGTGCAGCCAGTCACCAGGCCTGAACCCTGTTACGTGGAATTAGGACAAGTCATTAATTCTATGGAAGTTCTGATAATGACCGACACAGAGCTTACACGAGGGTTGGACTCAGAGTTCCTGCAGGCAAACCAGGTGGTGGCCGTGGGGGTGGCAGGGATTGCAAAGAAAGTTATTAGTGGGTGGGGTAGCAAAAGAACCTGTCTATGTTCTATAACTGGGTGAATTGGTGGGTTTGCTTAAGAGAGCCTTAACATAATGAAAAACAGATCAGTAATAAAAGCCATTTACTAATTTTGATTTTTTTTTTTGTTTGTTTGTGCCTTACCTTTTTAGTGGTGGCTATGTGAAACTGGATGAGGAAAATGATCTGGGATATGTGGAAGATGGCACTCCATGTGGAGAGGGAATGATGTGCCTGGATCACAGATGTCTTCCTATTGATCCCTTCAATTTCAGCTCATGCATGGGCAGCACAAACAAAATTTGCTCTGGAAATGGGGTAGGTAGAGCTCATGTCTCATGACACATAGGTCACACCCACAGTAAAAATGCACATAGGTGTCTTTGGTAAAACCCTGAGCAGTTGAACAGCTTTCTGAGTGACAGACACCTTCCACCACAGATTGCACAAACAGTAAATTCATCATCCATAAGGGTTGCCCTACAAAGCCCAAGCCTTTAACCCCTTCATGACTGAGCTAGTTTTTAGTTTCTGTTCCTAAATGACTGACACACTTTTTAAATTTTAGGTCCCGCCAGCTACCTCTGAATTGCTAGGCCGGTCCCTGCAGCCTCTTCTCCCTTGGACTCCGGTGGCCTAAGGACCGCTGATGTCATCATGTCTTATGCAGGTCCATTAACCTGCATTTAAGAAAAAGTGAAAATCCACGCTATGGAAACGCAATATTAATAATATTAGCTCCTGTGCTTTACAGGGGAAAATAGAAAAATAAAGTGTACTGCGCTACCACTATCTAAAACTTATACAAATAAATAATCCCCAACTGGTTCACCATTGTACTTCATTCACGTTGGGACATTTATATTTTGGAGGACGCTTAAAGGGAACTGTATATGACACTTGGAGGATTGTTATGAGCACTTTATAACGATTTGCATTGTGGGCATTTTATTATTAATTGTATATTGCATGTGATTGGCAAAAAATTGATGCATTGGGGATTATTTATTTGTATATGTTTTAGACAGTGGTAGCGCATTGTACTTTATTTTCTCATTAACCTGCATTAGACTTGAGGACGCCAAGGAATATTCCACAGCTGGAGCGGAATGTGGAAAAGGGTGAGTGCTGACCACTGCGCCAGCCCCCTACTGCACATGCAGAAGATCCCAGAATGCAAAGAAAAAAGCCTCCTGGGATGTGTGATGTGATCCCAGGAGGCTGCAGATATGTGGACCAAGGGCTATGTCATCATTGCCTAGGCAAGGAAGGAGGAAGTGGGAGCAGAGAAAAAGGTTCTTGCTCTCCCCCTCTAAAAAATTGACACGTGATTTATTTATGGGTGCAGGGAATGTTAGAAGGAGGGTAAGGAGCATTTATGGGTGAAGGTCTGTTTAACTTGGAGCTAACACTAACCTTAAGGCTAGGTTCACACCTGCTCGTCCTGAGGTCGCGCTATCCTGTGCTAGTGCACACAGCGGTTGCAGCGCGCCCCCTTTGATTTCAATGGGGTGACATCTGCGTGGCAATCTCTAAAAAAAAGGTACAAGTACCTTTTTTTTTCCGACAAGCAGCTTTTTTAGCAGCGATTGTGTTCACCTGCACGGGCGGAATCACGGTGGGCAACCGCGCGATCCGCCTGGCGCGACTGCGGTCCCACAGCGCTATTGCCTGCGGTGGGCGACTCCGTGGTTTTGTGCACAATTACCGTGCGGTCAGGAGTCGCCCAGGTGTGAACCTAGCCTAAACGTGTAGTAGTAGTAAGTCACATTCAGCTAGACTTGTTTTGTAATGTTAGCTACGTTTTCCACTCCCCATTGAAATTTGCACAATTAACACACCTGACTTACACTTAAGAATATGTAAAGATGTCCATGCCCGGAGTTCCACTTTAACCATTTAACACTATTCATCGTGGCCTGGAGGAGTGTGCTGCATCTGCTTACTAACACAATTGATATTGTAAACACTTGTGTTGTCATTTGCAGATCTGTAGCAACGAAGTGAAGTGTATCTGTGACAAGTACTATATGGGGGAAGACTGCAGCGCGTTTTTTCCATATAAAAGCACATCCAAGCCAGACGTAATTCATGATGGTCAGTATGCTCATTCTAAGTCCCTACTGCCTGGGACATTTCTGTGTCCTGGTGTCGGAGGTTTAAACTTGCACTCAGTTATTTTTGCATTACTTTTTTCATTATATTGTTTTGCTTTTTTTTTTTGTAATTGTCACTTTTTTATTTTGTTCATAAATAAAGATTTTACTAAGAAAAAGTATCACATTAAAACATTGTTGCTTTTATTTTTTTGGGGTCTAATTTGTAACGTTAGATTCATGTAAGATTCATGCTTAGCAAAGTGTATCTATAGCCAAACATTTAAAGGGTTATTCACAAAGCTAGCTGAAGGATCAGCCGTAGCTCCAGGTGATCCTTCGGCTAGCTTCGGCCTGCCAGAGCCCTTCGATTCAGCAGAACCAAAGGGCTGCTGTATGGGCTATTCACTATAGCCCGTACAGCTCCCGTAGCTGGGGCGAACGGCCGGCCGAAATCCTCGCAACTGACAGCTGGGCGGAGCCAGCTGTGATCCCACGGCCGGCTCCACCCAGTTGTTATTCATTGGCTGGGACCTGCTAGAAGACTCTAGCACGTCCCGGCCAATAGAAAACAGTGGGGCGGAGCTATCTGTCACTGCTAACTCTGCCCAATTGTTTCTTTTTTTCGATTTTTTTTTTCTTTTTTCAATATTCTTTCTTTTTTATCTTTTTAAAAAATCTTTATTTATTGTTTACTACTCATCATTTATTGACATTTGTAAAAAAAAAAATAGTTTTCCTACTTTTTTTCAATATTTTTGTATTCTGCTCTGTACCGCGGAGGTACCGAGCAGAACAGCCGAGCTGAATGCCGCTCGGCGGCATTCGGCTATTCACTCACTGCCGCTCGGCCCCTATGAGAATAGGCCGAATGGCAGCGAGTAGCCTACCGGAGTTTTGGCCCAGATGTTGAATCGGCTTAGTCGAACTCCTTCTTCACTTCGGCTCAGTCGAACATGCTGAGTATGTTCGGCTGAACCGACACCAGTCGAAGCAAGCCGATGTATGGCTGAAATCAGCTGTACAAGCCTGAAGTAAATAGACGAACAGCGTTCGGCTCACTTCACTTAGGTGGGTTGTTCACTCGGCTGCCTTTGGCAGCTTTGTGAATAACCCTCTTAAATTTACATTTAGATAGAGTGGGGGAGGATTAGAACTCCTGTTGGGTTTTACTGCACTTGGAGGCTTCAACGGAGAGATTCCTTTACTTCTACTCCATTGCATTATAAACTAACCCTGTATGAGTGTAAGATTTCTGATAATGACTAACTGACTTGTATGTTTCTTTCAGGCATGGTTAGCACAAACATAATCATAGGAGCAATTACTGGTACCATGCTAGTGTTGGTGTTGGTATTAGGAATTACAGTTTGGGGTTACAAGTAAGTGACAACACAACATGTATTCTGATTTAAACTCTTTCATTAGATCGATGTAGTTAGTAGAGTTCATGTAAACGACTCAGGAATAAACCATTGGAGACAAACAGCTTCATGGGATTGTAGAGTGGGAAGAGGACAGCTTTACTAAACAGATATGTAAAGTGCAGTAAACAACTGTAACCAATCAGATTAACGACTTTTTTTGTAGTGCTGACATGTTTTCCACATTGTGCATTACAGAACTCCTTGAATTATTCCCACCAGTCCATTACCCAAGGTTCCCCTAATTACCTTTAATAGCTCTTTTCTTTTCTTCATGTAATCCTGATTTTAGTTTTTTACTATGGCCTCAAATTCAAAATAACTCATCCTCAGACGCTGATGGGTTACACCAACATTTTAGGGGGGGTTCACAAATGGTGGCAATTTTTCTTTTGCTTAAAGTAGAAGTCAAGACAACATTTCCTTCATCTATCGAAATCTTTACACCCAATCATTGTACCTATGCTTTTACTTTATTGTTCTTCATCCTGATTCGCAATACATCAGGTTCTAAACTAGAGCCTCAGTCCAGGTAATCAGTTCCTATGAGCTGTAGTGGTGACACCACAATCAAATTTTTTTTGAGGTGCTATTGTGCCCCAGTGATATCAGTACCTCTCCATCTACCCACAGAGGATAATTATATTGCAGAGTACCTCCCTATGTCCTGTCCACTGACAGTTTTACAGAGCAAATTTGCTCTTAGTGTGCGGTTAACATTTTATGTTCGTAGCTTAAACCTCTGCAGTGATCCCTTCTCCTGCATCTTTTGAAAATGGGACAACAGGACAGTCAGATCACATGACCTGGTCTTACAAGGTCATTTTTTTGGTACTATAAAGATATAATTATACAAATGAACCATGTCCTTATTCTGGTGCCTTGATTTCCACATTTATACCCAAAGAGACACATTTCCATCCCCCAAGCAGTCTCTTCAAGTAAAATTTTCAGTGATCCTAAGATCCTACATTAACATCTGGCCCCTTACACATTTCGGTTCTAAACTGAAAATGAATGCCAAGTTAATTGCAATGAGATCAACTCCAATATTACCTGAACTAATGTATTCTGTATTGGCTTAAAAGAAGTCAATACAATTAATGGGAAGATAATACATTTAGCCCATCATTTCTTTCAGAAGACACGAGAATTTTTTTCCCCACCAATTTATCCTAAAATGTATTATTGTTAATTGAACTGTTTTGATCTAATAAAAATGTTGCAAAGTGAATAAGGAGAGGCTTACCCTGAAATTTTGAGTATTTACTTCCGTGTACCAACCTTAGATATATGTAAAAATGCAGAAATCTACCCTTCCTTCGGAAAGATTTGATTCCACGTTCAGTCCTTCATCGCGATATAACTTAAAACTTTAATGCAATATCTTCATATAAATCTTTAAAGGGTTTGTTTTTACACTTTACAGTTTTTACCCTTTACAGTGCAACATAAAATTCTGATTGAATCCCAGTAGTCTAAAATTTGATTCTCTGATAGAAATTTTCCCTATTATGTTTTTTTAAAAATTGCTTTAGGTTCCCCTTACACAGGCATTAAGATCTAAGTTTGTTATGTCTATTTTCCTGCTCTGATTTTGAGGGTCATCAGTGGCTGTTTGTGGTCCTACCTTCATCACAGCGATAAACATAGGTTGCCAGAGGTGATACGGCATCCCAGTCCAGGACCACTGACAAGCGGACCAAAATTATCATGTTGTAATTGAACTATATCAATTTACACTACATGGCTAGACGTTTTTGGACACCGAACCATCTCACCTACACTATATGGCCAAATGTGTGTGGACACCCCTCCAAATTATTAAGCTCAGGTGTTTCCAGTGAAGAGTTCTGTTACTACAACAACATCCAAAGACATTTTAGACAATTGCCATGACAATTGCCATGACTGTGCCCCTGTGTACAATGCCAGTTCAACAAAGTTTGATGAGTTTGGTGAGAGGGAACTCGAGTGGTCTTCACAGAGCCCAGACCTCATCACTATTGAACACCTTTGGAATGTATTTGAGCTAGGTTTTTTCATCCAACTAAAATACCTGACTTCACAAATGCTCTTTTGGCTAATTGGCAAAAATTCTCATAGACACACTCCAAAACCTTGTGGAAAGTTGGAAAATGAAGAAATGAAGACCGATTGGTTAGCGCACTCCTAGGGGGGGGGGGGGGTGTCTTGGCCATTGTGCAGCTTCTTGTGTTATTAGACCGGGTTGTCTAACTGTGTAATACTGAACGGAAAGAAAGGAAGGGAAGGAGCGCAACTAACTTGGGCAGACATTGTGGAGGTGGAATAACAGTGAATCGAGGTAAAAGTGGGTGGGAATGTAAAATGGGCACTCACGTATGATGAGATGGATGGGCACACAGGTGATGATCTCCTGGTGATGTCGTGAAGTCTGGTTGGGGTGACAGGTGGGTGTTCAGTGGGTAGAAGTGGATCCTTGCAAAGGGGGGGTTTATGATGAGGCGTCAAAAGCGGCGTGGAGGAAATAAAAAATGTACAAGGTGGTCAGAATCCATGCAAATATATGAAAGAGAAGTACATTCTTAACTCACCAGTGGGTTTGGTGTGTGGCGATATCAACGACGAAGAACAGGTGGCGAATGAAAGACGTGTTCCTCGGGTGGTTTTGATCTTGATTGTGGTTGGCGGTCTTTTGATCCTGGTGGATTTAGGACAGGTACTCGTGTGGAAACCTTGTGGAAAGCCTTAACAGTACCATATAAATGGCCACCATGGTTTTGGCATGGGATGTCAAACAAGTTCACAGAGGTGTGATGATCGGGTGTCCACAGATATTTTGCTGTATAGTTTACATTTTTGCTCTCCTGCTTTACAATCCTTGTACAACTACTAATATGCAATATAAATAAAATAAAACCCATGAAGTTATATTTGAGTAATTCTTTGTTCTCTTCTTTAACATGAAAAGAAACTATCGGAGAGAAAGGTAAGTAGGCTACCGTTTCATTTAGCTGCATTCCATCACTTTCATGTGTAGTTGCCTGTTTTTCACAGTTTACATTTGTATGTTCCATGCTGTTTTCACTGCTGGATAGTCCTGATGTTTGATCTGCTTTAGAGGAAATAGAGACTTCATGAAAATCTGTTTGCCATTTAAAAATAGTTACTTGATATTTGAAGTGCAATATAGATCATGTTATGCTGCACAGAATAAGAAAAACGTATTAGTACAAATAGCAAATTGCAGTAAATTTGTAGTAAATGTATGTTTTACAATATCTATTTGGGCTTTAAGCCACCCAAACAGCATCCATCCTCACACCTATATTCTTGTCAGATAACCGCACAAGGCCGCATGTCATCATGTTCAAGTTCATCTTTGGTGGTTTGCAATCACAATAACAACTGAGCAGAATTAATACGCAGTCTGATTTTATTTGTTTCAATGTCTGTCTGCAAGATTTAGAATATATTGTCATAAAAATTGTTAGAAGTTGTCCCTGTGCTTTGTGTCCTAACATTGGTGAGAAACAAGAGATAAACTAAATGATCACTTTACTTTGGTCTAACTGAAGGAAATTGTCAACAAGGTACAATTGTAACATTGTTATCATTGTTATTTTTACATGCTTGCTCCACCATATTTCCATTACTGTATTGTGTATACTGTATATATATATATAGTCCTGCCCTCTGCTTTCTGGGTTGGCAGATTCGACTGTTCTGCTGAAACCATCCCACTGTAGGCTGCAGTGTTAGGCCCGGTGCAGACCTGAGCGATCCAGGATCGCGCGGTCCTGCACATAGGCAAACAGCGTTTGCCGCGCTGCCCCATTTATTTCAATGGGGTGACATCGGCGCAGCAATCGCAGAAAAAAAGTACATGGACATTTTTTTGCGATACACGATGCGCAGCTGTTCGGATGCACAGGCTGAATCGCGCCGGGAAACTGCGCAATCCGCCCTGCGCGACTGGGGTGCCATTAGAAAAAAATGGCACCCATAGCGCGATCGTCTGTGCTGAGTGACTCCGTGACCGTGCTGAAATCGGCACGGTATTGTGCACCATTGCCGCACGGTCAGGAGTGGCCTAGGTGTGCACCGGCCCTCAAAGAAGGGGAGTATGTGACATGCAAATGAAGAAGGATTTGGCTCAGTAAGGGGAGGTAAAGTAAGTTTTCTGTTTACTTTTTAAAGTTTGTGCATCACTTAGTAACTAAATTTGGTACTTCTTTAGGCTGTTATTCAGGAGCCTTTAGTTGTACTTTAAAAAGGAAAATCTAGTTTCTAAAGAGATATTGTCCCTTTCAGGTATGCCACCAGCCCCCTTTAATGTCCTTGCCTCCGTTGGCTAAAAAAGTAATACTTTCCTAAGAATTTGTGTCAACTTGGCAACTAAACAGATGAGCAGGCGCACCCGTCAGCAAAGCAGTAACCAGTTCTTCTGATCATCTGAAATGATGTTTATTGTACAATGAGACTTTTCACTGTGATAGAAAATTTCTATATTAGATCAGTAAAGAGAAGGGAGCACCATTTTCACCATTCACTATCTGTTTGCTGCTAACATCCATCATCAGTAAGTCAGCAATGGGAAAAAATTAGCTACAGGAAGCCTTCAGGCAACACTGGTGACTAGTTCTATGCCCTTTGCTTGTCTTTTGGGCACAGCTTCCTTAGATCAGGTCCTCTTTAAATAAAACCAGTATCTTCAGTTTTAGAGATTACCATTCATTTGGTGTATACCCTTCATAAATTGTGCATTGATGACAATTTCCCTTGAACAAAGTTATGCTATAAGATGACATAAGTAAATGGCTTGTAGTGTACATTTATAAAGGTGCCATGTTACCCTTGATGTAAAACAAATCACATGAATACAAACAGACACAAAATTGACTTTTTCCAATTTGCTTTTGCTGTGGGGGAAAAAACAAAAAAACATCTTCTGCGCAACTGAAATGAAATATTTTGTATCTGGCACTTGCACATTATGTGTGTCGCTGATCTTTTTAACCTGACATTAAAGCATCTAACCGTGTAACAACAGATATAAGTGTATTGCAAGGCTCATGTAATTCTGAATCATGAATCAGTTAAATAAATACATCTGGGTTTTTAAACAGACCTACACTTAAAATATGTGTTAGACTTTGTTCCATTTAACTAAGATGGTCAGTCCAACAAGCAAATAATAAAGGGAAGTGTCCAACACTTTCTTACATTAGTATGACACACAGTAATTCCTGGTGTGGAGGTTTTGGTGCAGAATCTATGTAAAACTTATACTGTGCTCCTAAATGTCCCTGACGTGAACCCTAGCAATTAACATAACCTTTGACAGTTCTAACTAGATATACACTGATACCGTTTTTTTGGTATCGAGTACGAGTACCGATTGTTTTTTTCCGGTACTCGCCGATACCGAATATTGATACCTGAAGTCCCATTAAGGCGTGTAATGACTCGCCGCTCGGCTTCCTCATTGGCTGGAAAGCCGGCTCCATGCTACCTTGTCACCAGGTGATGAGGAAGCATTGAGCCGTCTTTCTGGCCAATCAGGAAGCCAGGGGGTGGGTAATGACTCGCCGCTTGGCTTCTTGATTGGTCGGCTTCCCGGCCAATCAGGAAGCCGGGCAGCATGTAAAGACATGCCGCCCAGCTTCCTGATACCGGAAGATCGGGATAGGCATCAGGAGCATTTGGGCGAGTACGAGTACTCACCCAAATACTTGGTATTGGCACCGATCGGATTCTCGGTATCGGTGCATCCCTAGTTCTAACACTCCAAAACTCTGGAGTTAAATCTTAAATATGCATTCATGTACCTTAAGTATTAACAAAAATGTATCTTATTTGTAGATCCTCAAATTTCTGAATTGTAACACTTAAACTAAAAGGTAACTCTTAATCTGTCTGTGCATTCATTGTCTTGACCTTTAAAGTTATACCCAAACCCCTGACCCTAACATTAACTTAGCCTTTAACCCAATGCCTATCACATTTAACCGCTACAAAAGCGTACCTAACTGATGTTTTAATGCAGAATCTAATAGTCCCATAATAAGAGCTGCCCATTCTAAGATTAAACATAAATCCTACACCCATACCCCATACTGTATGCCAGTATTGTATGCCAGTATTCAGGTGTGCAGCCCATGGTGGTACCATACAAGTCAAAATGTACATTTCAGTACACTAGAAGTGTTGACATTTCCCAAAAAATTACCGATCTTTTAAAATATATCTTTTATAAAGAACTTTGTGTTCTTCTTCCCTCCTGGTGGTGGGATATGTGATATGTAATCCTATTTACAGAGAACATTTGCTGGGGGAAAATCCAAATTGGAAATTTATTTACAAAAAGTAAATTTTTTACATTCCCCTTTGTCCTTTTATTGTCGGATTGACCATCTTGAGTAAAACGCTGTCATAGTCATATATTATCGATAGGTCTGCTTTAATAAACCACAATTTCGGATTCAGGTAACAGGTAAAGTAACATAATGGACATTTGTAATGCTCAGGAAAAGCAGAAGGCCATGTGTTGTCATGGGTCCATGGTGTAACTTGGTGAAGCTAGCCAGGGCAGCTGTATGAGCTTCAGAGGATTGTATTAGTGGAAACTGGTTGATAGTGTATATCCATCACTGTTTTATAATGATCATCATCCAGCCAGGTACAAATTAATTACTGAAGCAGCTGCTTGAACACAAATAAAACCTCCTTTACTTAATCATGACCAGTATTCCATAAAAATCGAATGACTTTTAATAGTCACAATATGCTCAGGTATGTCTGTCCAAGGTATACTCTCTGCGCTCAGGTATGTCTGTCCAAGGTTTACTCTCTGCGCTCAGGTATGTCTGTCCAAGGTTTACTCTCTGCGCTCAGGTATGTCTGTCCAAGGTTTACTCTCTGTGCTCAGATATATATGTCCAAAGGTATACTCTCTGTGCTCAGGTATATCTGTCCAAGGTATACTCTCCATGCTCAGGTATATCTGTCCAAGGTATATCTCCATGCTCAGGTATATCTGTCCAAGGTATACTCTCTGCGCTCAGGTATATCTGGCCAAGGTATACTCTCTGTGCTCAGGTATATCTGTCCAAGGTATACTCTCTGTGCCCAGGTATATCTGTCCAAGAAGAATCAGCACAAGGCAGCATCAATAGGGATATAAGCAATGAAAAAAGCATTAAAGCAGACCTTTACTTAAAAGTTTTGAATATTTGTGATTCACTCAAGATTCACCTATTTTAAACAGAATACTACTATAAGCAGCATTTGCCATAATTCTAAGGATCACATTTTACTAGATTGGTTGATTTTGCCTGCTCTAGACTTGGTGAATCTTTGCATTTGTCACAGACTATCGACAGGGACAACAACCACTTGCTTGTGTCAGTCTACATTTCCAATATAACTGACACACATTCCCCTGCACATTCCCCTAACATTTCACCATTTGTATATACTCCATGCAACATTTACTGTTAGTCTATATGAACCCCACAAATGTTGCATAACTCCCCCTACGGTGATTTTTACCAATGCTGGCTGCCTGAGCAGTGGCCCTCTTTGTCAGCAGAAATCACGTGAGCAACATGTTGGCATTGGTCATGTGACTGTCCGCTGGAAAGATGCATTGTCCCAGTAAAATGTACACTGGTTGTTAATTACTTCATGCAATCAGCTAAATAACTCAGGTTATCCTTTCAAGCATGGTCATTATTGTAGATATGACTCTGAAGGGCCAGGGCACTTTCAAGGTGACAGGGTGGCAGTGCAGCATTCATTTAAAGTATTAAGTCTAAGAGCAGCAATAGCCATCCCAAAGTCTAAATATCTAATGTACAGCATTTATATAGACCCTTGCACAGGCCCATTGCTGGGTGCTCACTTTTTAAAGAGACCCAGTCACCAAATAAAAATGTCAGGTAAAAACACAGAGAAAACCAGTATTTTACAGGGTTTTTCATATCCATAAACAATTTTTTATTTACTTGCGATCTGCCTTTGAACTTGTTAGAAAATGTGACCAAGAGTTATTTCCTTAGCACAATTCCCTTCCACCTTGCATTTCATAGCCCTCTCCTCTTCTGGGAGTGTCTAATTACTCCCTGTGCTGGCCCAGCTCCTGCGTCCTTCTCCTCACCTCCCTATATTATCTTTTTTGTAGCTGCCAGGGGGTGGTTAAAGAGGAATAATATAGAGTGTCTGCTGATGACATCATATCCAAGATGGCGGCACCCAGCAGCAGTCTCATGGCTTTTGGATGTCTACACAAGGGAGGCCTTTACAGGTTAATAACATACCTAAAATGATCTGTCGTATTGAGCCTGATGAGGGGGACCCTGCGTGGCCCCAAAACATTGCTTTTGCTGTGACAATATGCGTCAATAAAAAGATGTTTGTTGGGACATAATACTGCGGTGTGCGGGTGACAACTCATTTCTCTTCAAATATAATAAATGCACATATAATCTTATGAGAAGATTTTTGTTGAAATGAATGGTCTGGTGACCGGGTCTCTTTGATGTCAATGCCTTTCCTGAGCTTTATCAATGTCTCTTATTTGTTACAACTGCAGCAGTAACCAGGATTTAATACAGAATGCCGGTGGGAATCCACAAATTGTTAATGTCAACAAAGTGAACGCTACATGTCCCATCTTCCCTCTCTGTCTTTTCCCCTCTGAACTAATATTGCCTTTATGTCTGTGTCGTTTTCTGTGTGTGTTTGTCTTGTTTTCTGACTTTACGATATCTATTGTGCTTTAGACAAATACCCCAGGGAGATTATGTAAAAAAGACTGGAGATGTCGACTCTTTTTATAGCGACTTGCCTCCTGGAGTCAGCTCCAACTCAGCATCTAGTTCTAAGAAGAGGTCTGCTATTCTGTCGCATTTTCAGATATCTGCCTGTTCCATCCCACATTATTCCATTAGTCAGAACATTTCATTGTTTTGCCGAAGGTTTGATCACTTTTTATTTCCTACTTTGTGGAATATTGATTGAGGGACTTTCCCTAAATCTTTGACTAGAAAGTGGCTGTAGCTAGGCTACCTTATGTGCACTTAAATCTCTATTGTCACTCTGTAGCCAACAGTACACTGAAATGTTGGGTTGGGGGATTATGCATCAACAATTGTATTTTCAGTTTTCAAGGTTTTAGTGTATTTTGATCCGTAGAGTGAATCGCCGCCCCTACGCTATTAGAGTAGAACTGAACCCAATCTCTAAAACCCCATATAAGCTTTACCATGCTAATATCATTTAAAAATGTGTTTCATAGTGCTTGCAGCATTTTGATCGCACCGGACACGCCCCCTCGGCGCGCGAGCGGCAAATGGCTGATATTTAAAAACAGGCAGCGATGCCTGTTATCATACAAGCGATCCGCCGGCTCTACAGCCGCGTGTATGGGGTGCCGATCGGTGTGTGTCCCCCTCCACGCTCCCCCCCCCGCCGAGCCAGGGATCAGAGGGAGATTGTTACACGAGCGCCCTCCGTTCCCCTCTCCTCTGCAAGAATGCGGAACTGATGTATATTATATCACTTCCGCATTCTTGTGTCACTCTCCAGCTTCAGAAGCTGGAAAGAAGCTGATGGA
Organism: Nanorana parkeri; assembly: GCF_000935625.1. Classification (NCBI taxonomy): domain Eukaryota; kingdom Metazoa; phylum Chordata; class Amphibia; order Anura; family Dicroglossidae; genus Nanorana; species Nanorana parkeri. The sequence goes on from NW_017307252.1 coordinate 647,509, forward strand.
GCAGATCTGTGCTCCATCTAAACACCTGGTCTTAGTCTAAGTGGTTAAGTTGTGACCCAAGTTGCACTGCAGTGGAACCCACTGCATTGCGTTCCGATGCGGGCGAAAGAACTGTAGGTGGGAGATGCATTTTGGGGTGCATTTAAATGAATGGCAATTCACTGCACCTCCCACACCAGAATGTATGGTGTGATTGCTTGGTACAGTGCGTTAATGTGTGAATGGGCATTCCAAAACACTGAGAGACACACACCACCACAGACACAATCTCACACAATCACAGACATTGGGGTTGATTTACTAACCTTATAAACACACCACGAGCGTGTATACACCTCTGCAGTGTGTTCCCTCCCAGCATGATCTATGGGTGGAATCTAAACACCTTTGTAATGTGTACACACCCAGCAGGTGTGTTGTGCAAAGCCCTGAAGGAATTCCAAGGTGATGTTGGGTAAATTAGCTCTATGTTGTGTTGCTTGCGTTGATGAATGCAAGGAATGTAAATGCATGAGCTAACCATTTTTATCTAAACTGTGAAGCAGCATTATATATGCATCATGTGCATGATTTTTCCATATATGGCATTAGTGGAAATATGCTTTTAGAGACTTTTTGGTTGATAAATACGTTTTGCTGTGTTAAAATCACACACACCTGGTGTGTGTGTGTGTGTTTAGGTTAGTAAATCACCCCCATTGTCTCTCACACACTGCAAAAAAAAAAAAAAAATGACTTTTTTTTCTTTTTTTTTAAATCCACTCTCCTTATCTTACGAGAACTGGCGTGGATCCTCAGCCTGTGCTGTGATGGAGCTCCATACATATGTGCATCCACTTGTACAGCTCCCTTGCACACCATGTAGAGGTGGCAGGAGCCAGAATGTGACATCACTCTGGTCCAGGCACTTCTACAGGACACGTGAGGGAGCAGTAAGCAATACATGTATGGATGGAGCTCCCTCGCGGCCATACCCCCAAACCACCCCACCTCAAGAAGACACTCAGCACCAAGCAGCATATTTTGAATGGCTGCTCAGCGCGAGAACTGACAGTGCTGCTTTAGGGGAAGGCATGTGGTGACCTACAACACGGGGTCATGACCCGCCAGTTGAGAACCAAGGCACTAGAACAAAGTGTACTTACTTTTTAGGACCCTTTAAGCTGAAATCACAGTTCCCTCCCTCCTCATGCAGAGATAAATACTTACAAAGTTCCAGCTGGCCCGGCCTCGGTTGTTTGTGGACATCATTTGGCTGAGGTAAATCCCTATTGACTTCTATGGGATTCGCGTACCTCTGTCTCCCAGCTGAGAGACGAGCTCTGTAAAAAGAGCTCTCCGACGCAGGATGTCAACAAACAACCAAGGCCAGGCCCTTTGGAACTCTAGATAGAACTGAAAGTCATAGGAAATAAATACTTATTTCCTGTGCTCTTCAGCTTCATCTAGTGGCCATAATACAGTATTACATTATATTACATCTGACCTGAAAAAAAAATGTTTGTTTTTGCCTCTATTCACAAAGAATGAACGTTCCCAGAGATTTGCAGGGCGAATGGCTCTGCAAATTGTTTATAAAAAGACTCCTACGTGTAATCAATGGTAAAATGCTCCAAAAACACTTCCAAACTACACTGAAATGTTCATCATTGGAAGAACTGAGCACAGAATTCACCTCTACTACCTTCAGCGTTATGATGGCTACAAAATGACTGTGTGCGCTTATGTTACATACACACAGTGCTGGCAGCTACTTTTCTAAACACAATAAGCACAATCACTGGAAGCTTGGGATTTGTCTCTCGTTTCTCTTGGATTGATGCAATGTATTGTTTGAAGCATTAAACCAGCTGGCAATAAGTGCGCCGCTGCTGTGTGATGTGTGACAGATAGTGATTAAAGACATTTGAATTGGCTATTACAAGTATCTTTTAATTTTGCAAAACATTCATTAGTCCATCAGATTATTCATCATTATAAATCTGTTGTAAATTGTTCTTGTTATTCGCTGTCTTGGACAGACAAGGCACAATATTGTTCATTCTCGGAAGCTGTCATTTATTGTCAACCTGCTACTTTATAGTCAAAGAGATAATTGATGTAATAATATGCAATGACTTTTATAGTGTTTATAGTGACTGTTGCATGAGAAAATAAAGTGATTTATCCAAAGGTTTCAGTGCAGTACTGAGATCTGGGACAGCAAAAAGTTTATTCAGATCATTAAAGTAGATCTAAAGTCTTTTTAGTTTTTGATAGGGAAGGGAGTAGTTAAAACCCATCAGTTTGTTTTTTCTTTGTCCCATTGAAGGGATTTCTGTTCACTTTCTGTCCTGTAGACACATCAGGAAGTGAGAGGAAATCACTCCAAGTGAGTAAAGTTGCCTCTCAGTTGTCACTACAACACGTTTTCCCCTTTGGAAGATTACTCTTCTGTTCCTGTTCTAGTGACAACTAAAATATTTTGGTTTTTGTTTTCATTTTCAGTTCTGTGACATTAGTCACAGAGGGCAAATATTTTCAGCAGGGACACAGACAGTCATAAAATCTTTGCATGCTGGGCACCATTATGTTCCACATCAGACAAGCATGCTTCTACGTTCTCTAAGATATCAAGTACTGTTCATAGAGCTAATAAGGCTTTATTATGGGAAGATCTTTGGTTCAGACCAGAAGGAGAGTCATTTTCTAGAATAGGAGAAACTAATGTGTCTTTGAGGTTATGAATGATGCCACTTGTAATTGTTCTCTGTCTCTGTGTTTCGTGTACACTTACAAAATCAAAGCTGGCCTTGTTATCCTTCAATCAACCATCAAGGCACGCTCCTTTGTAACTGAACAAGTGCTGTAGTTCATGAGGGGGGACTTTTGGGGCTTTGCAAGTACTGCAGATCTGCATATAAGTGTATTCACTGTATGTACACTGCAAAAGCAATCATGATGTAGAATGAGAGTTTATCAAGGAACTAGAGACTAGAGTGAAGTTAATAAAGACAGTACCCATATATCGGGGAGGAAGGGGGGCCTTCATTAAAGATGAACTCCAGGCAAACATATGTACTTAAAGTGACACTAAACTCAGGAGTTAAATCTTAAAAATGCATTAAAGTACCCTAATTATAAACAAAACTGGATCTTATTTGTGTATCACTCGGCTGTAGATCCTCCAATGATCTCTGAATTGGTGCTGACACTGTCCTTCCTTCTGGAGGGTGATTACTTTTGTTCCCCATGGTCCCTGTGTGTGTTGTAAAGTAGTCACTGATCCAAGCTTGCTCCCTACAAATTAGTAAACTAAACATGAGATTATAGTCCATCACGGGAGTGAGCTTGGAATACAACACACACACAGGGACCATGGGGAACAAAAGTATCCCCCCTCCAGAAGGAAGGACAGTGTCGGCACCAATTCAGAGATGATTTGAGGATCTACAGCCGAGTGATACACAAATAAGATACATTTTTGTTAATAGTTAAGATACTTGAATTATTTTTTTAAGATTTAACTCCTGATATATAACTCCTGAGATATTGACATTATACAGAACTTGACTATAGCTGGGGTTTTTAAGGTGCCGACACATCATTATTAAAATTTTCTCCAGTTCATTGTATCAAAAAAGATCTAAAATTCCACAGGCAAACTGCTAGACACAATGGTGAAACAGTGCTGGACACATTGGCAAAAACAAAAACATATATCAAAGCTATTTTGCCTGCCCAAGGATATGTGTTTTGGTCTATCTAGTCCTGAGATTTATATAGCTCTGCCACATGGCGTAGCCCTGTCTGGCAGGGTGGAAGACCTAATTTTTCTCTGCTGCAGTGAAGTAACACTTACAGATCTTATAGCTTCCCCAGGCTGTGAATGGACAGTGAAAGGAGAAGCAGCAGAATTATGTGCTCATCTCTTATTTGCTTTCGCCTCTTATTCACTTGTTCCTTGTAAAATGCAGCTGCTTCTCCCTCTCCCACACTTAGCTCTGCTGTACATGGGATTTCAATAGGTACTTTCACTGCTTGCATTAACAAATACGTTTAGTGATCTAATACTAAATAGAGAGCTGCATTAATTTGTGTCTTTTCTGTCTGCCTTGAGTTCAACTTTAAGTCCTGATCAGACAGTAATAAACTTTTCATCAGGGAGACTTACCATGAACTGCGGAGCAATAGCAGGCTGTGTTTATTATCACTTACACCCAAGAACAGTATGATCATGTTCAGCCATCTACAGCTTGCTCCCCCTGTATGCTTGAAAATGCACATATCAATAAATTATTGTACATAGGTAGCAAATAATAGGCTCAGTTTACAAGGCTAATGATCTATTTTCAGGTCATGTGACTAAATTTTCACTAGATTTAGCTGGAAATAGCTGCCATTTTTTGAAAATAAGGATCTTTATACTGGCATGTTAGCTTTATGACGATTAAGAGACATAATTGTCCACTTATGGGCATTGGCCTTTTTTGCGGTTATTGAATTTCACCTGATGGTTCCCTTAAAGGAGAACTATGAGGTGAGTGATTTAAACTTACCCTCATAGTTAGAGCCGACGTGTGACAATAAAGCTGTCACAGGTCGGCTCTATAGATCGGGAAGTGAGCGAACGCATACCGTCGCTCGATCACTTCCTGATCATCTCCCTCCAGAGAGAGTTGACTGTCAGTCACCGCTCCCCACAGGGATTCCTCTTCCCCTCTCCGATCCTCCGGCGCTGACTGGAGGGACGGACGGCGAGGGGGTGGGCACAGCTGGCTCTGCCTCTAGATAGGCAGAGCCCACTATCACTCAACCAGCTGGGTGGATCTCAACAGTATTGTCGGGATCTGTCCTGGCTGTGGCTTTCTCAGTATATTGCGGGCAATAGTTTGCTATATACTGAGCTTTGGGTCACCGGATGAGGTTAGTATATGTCCTCCAGTGACCCTAAAGAGAACTATGAGATAAAAAGGTTACCCCATAGTTCTCTTTTGAAGAGAATTAAATGAGGATGATTTTTCCAGGTATATGGTTTCATATACCGTATACTAATTATGAATGCAACATAATGCTGGTGACCATGACCCTCTGCGGAGAAACAGGAAAGTCAGCTTACAACTGAGACCTGTTTTCATAGGAATATTTGGAATAGGGGAAATCTTTCTAACTAAACCACAGAACACAAGACCTAAAAAGGATTAGACTTTCACACCATATCGGGAGGTAAAAGAAGACATTTTGGTTGGAGCTCAAAGTGCAGAACTCTCTATAAAGCTGTTGCCTTAATGCAATCTCAGGTGCCTGCATTTACCTTTTATATGTCAGCATTCTGGAAGCCACTTATCTTCGGATGATTCAATATGCAAATCTTAACCTTTTCTTAAAAAGTTGGGAATGTCCCCCTCTTGCTGAGGTGGTAGAGATGGTGCTGCCATTTCTTTATTTCATCAGCAAAAGATAAGATTTGCATATTTGAGCTTTCTATGTTTAAGAGGCTCCTGGGGGGTTGAAGACTCTATACAATGGCACATGCAGGTATCTGCAATCCATTCAGGCAGCCTACTGGACAGAGAAAATAATTTATTCAAGCCAGTTTACTGATACTGACAAATAAATGTCAGTTTAACCCACCAAAAATGGCAAAACTGTCCTTCCTTTAAAAATTTTCAGGGACTCCAGCAGTGACGTACCCGTCCGAACTTACCCAATTGTGCCCTTCCTACCCTGCCCTACCACCATACACACCAATGCATACACCTACTGCTGCATTCCTTATAGTATAAAAAAAATAAAACTCAATAAGGAGAAAGGAATCTACTCATAGTGGAAGCAGCAAGGAGTTAGAACTGGGAATTTAGGAGCATAGGTCTCAAAAGAAGAGTCCCTGAATAGACTCTTAGTGATTCAGCTGACCTACATTGAGCTTTGGCTCAAGTATTTCTTTATTTTGACATTAGTAGCATTAAGAATGCATGTTATTAAGCTTGAATAGAGGCAATGGGGTTAAGCTTGAATAGAGGCAATGGGGGGAGGCAATCAGGGAAAATGTCCTTCATTCCTTGTTAAATAATTGCCCATATGTTTTGTAATATTGTTGAAGTCCACAGAATAGCTACCTGTAATGTTTAGATAGTGGTTACCTTGTTAGATAATAGATAACAAATAAAAGATGTCTTTGTGATCTTGTCTAGTTTATTATTATTCTTTTATATGTTCTTGTTATTATGTGTTGTCTTTGTGATGTTTGTTTAGTGTAATAATCACGGGCATGGCTGTGATCACTATATGTGGAAGGATTCAGTGGTATGTCTTCTGTTTTCAGATCGAATGGTCTGTCTCACTCATGGAGCGAGAGGATACCCGACACCAAAAATGTCTCCGATGTCTGTGAAAATGGACGACCGAGGAGCAATTCTTGGCAAGGTGCGTTCTAAGTCTTTGAATTGGACTACGAATTGCATTTGATGGATTTTTGTAAAGAGGGGATGGAAAAATATCTTACGTTCATTGACCAAAGAAGATTATTTTAGACCTAGACTTGGAGCTAATGGTAAATCGAATACATATGCAGCAAAGTAGCAGCAGTTGAAATAACCAAACAGCTTATTCTCATTTTTCAAACTCTGTATATAAAACAAAAAGAAATACATTGCCTAGAGCTTACTTGGAAAACTAAATGTTATTTCCACTTTAATGTGAATCTAAACTCAAAAACAATGTAAATGTAATATATTGTAGTTTACCACTCTTTAGATGTGGTTGCTGCATTTGTTTTCTTTTTTATGCTTTATTTATTGCTTTCATTTTCACCTGGTGATCCGGCAAGTAACACACTTGCTGTCTTAGGGTGGCTCCACTCCATGGAGGAGCAATGGAGCTTCCCTTGGACAGCAGAATGGTCAACTCGTAGAGAGAGTAGTATTAGATTAGATTTACTAGCAGATTTAGATGGACTAACAAATTAAATCTACAGCTCAGACTTTTAAGTAGTAACACAAGTAGTTTTTCCTTTTGGGATTAAGGTTACTTTTAATTAATAAAAGCTGACCATTGTAAGCATCCCTGACAGTGATAAATGTTTGTCTCAACCCTCTACCTGCCACTGGCTGGACAGCTTGGTCTGTTAAAGGAAGTTGAAAATAACAGACTTATGTGGCCGGATCACCAGGTGAACATAAAGAAAAAAAAAAGCCTAAAAAATAAATCTAATGCAGCCACCACATTTAAGGATTGGTTAAGTTGCAGTATATTAGCTTTTTGCCTTTGGGTTTAGATACCCTTTCATGAAAGTATAATTAGGTGCTTGGAAGCCTGCAGAGTATAACTGTGTTACTGATAATAACATTTGTTAGGATGTTCTTTTATCAGAAAGGATCTAGTCCCAGTATGCTCATTTGGTCGATATAATGTAGAAATCTATGAACAGTCTACAGTCAACATGAGCAGCAGGGCCATTTCTGTAACGAGGCAGCCTGAGCTGGTCACCTCAGGCGGCAGTGGCGTAACGAGTGGCGTAACGACCCAGGCGGCCGCTATGGGGCCCGGGGCACGTCGGGGCCCGGTCAGGACATCTCCCTGATGCCGTGCGGGCCGCCTGGGTCGCTATGGCATCTGACTCGGACAGCCAGGCTGCTGGCTGTCACTGGCGGCTGTGAGGAGGAACGCTCCGTTCCTTCTCACAGCCGCTGCTGAGTCGGTGACAACCAGCAGCTT
>NW_017307252.1:655310-668832 GCF_000935625.1 Nanorana parkeri
GAGCTATAAAAGCTCTTAGCAACCTGTGATGCTCTGTCCGGATTCCTGCCCGGCTCACTGATGTCCTCGGTTGCCAGGAGCTGAGCAGGACGCCTTTGCTGGCATCCCTCTGAGTTTGTGGCAAGCAGTGACGTCAGAGAGCCGCTGATAGCACAGCTCTAAAAGCACAGACTTCAGTAATCAATAGTTATGTGGTACTCTGTAGTAGTAAAAGGGTAGTATGAAGAATGACAATAGTTTTTATATACTTTATGAAATTGAAATCATTATATTTTCAGCTGAATATGGCAAGTAACACACCACGTTACCATTGTTTATTTTGTCATGTTTTCCAGGAAACATAAGCAGCAGCAGGAAAAAGCTTCGGGGAAAGCGATTCAGACCTCGCTCCAATTCCACTGAGTAAGAGCTTACAATCTGAATAATTCATGCTATGTGAAACCAGGCAGGCTAGCCTTTGTTTCAAATTTAGGCAATTCGTGGCTTGCTACCTGTTGTAGAACTGCAACTCCCAGCAAGCCTGGAACTTGTAGCTGTGCATCATCTAGTGCTGCAGGATGCCTAATTGTCATTTGAATTGAAGCTTGCTTTACGCACACACAGCTTAAGACAAATGGTCACAGTTTTTTCCATCTGTCATCTTCTCGAGCGCATGCTGTTCACGCTAACTAATTCTGTTCTGTGAGATTCAGTCTGCGATAGGGTTTCTGTCTCCTTATTCATGTATAACAATCTTCTACAGAGGTCCATAATGTCACTTACTGGTAATTAGTGATGTGCCGAACACACCTGAGTTCGAGTTCGAACTTTAGAACATGGAAAAAGATCGAACTTGAACTTTGAACTCAATGAAAGTCTATGGGACCAGAACTTGGAAAATCAAATACCATTTTGGAGGCATATATGCAAGTTATTGGCCATAAAAGGTGTATGGGGATCCGGGTACTGCCCCGGGGGACAGGAATCAATGAAAAAAAACACTTTCTTTTTAAATACCGTTTTTAAAGGAGCAGTGATTTTACCATTGCTTAAAGTGAAACAATAAAAATGAAAAATGCCTTTAAATATCATGCCTGGGGGGTCCCCTTAAACTGCCGGTAAAGTGGCAAATCTGTACAATGTATAGAAAATGTATGTAAAAAAAAAAAAGCGTGCGGTTCCCCCTCCCAAACAATACCAGATATTTAGGTCTGGTAGGAATGTTAGGAGGGACCCCATTTAAAAAAAAAAGCATGTGGGTTTCACCCTCAAAGTCATACCAGGCCCCTAAGGTCTAGTAGAAATTGTAGGAATTTTAAGGAGGAACCCCATCCCCAAAAATGGGGGGAGGCATTGGTTGTGGAGGTGCAGGCAGGGGGCCTTATTCACATCGGGGGACCCCTTTAATAAAGGGGCACCCAGATGCGCCCCTCCCTTGTGAATGAGTAAGGAGTAGTTTCTAGAAGAAAACCAACAAACTACAATATAGCTGGTGAACTAGACCACAACAGGCAAACTACAACATAAGTGGTAAAGATAAAAAAAATGGCACATTAAAACATAACCTGTGAACAAGGGCAAAATAATTAAAAAATCACTAGTGAACGTGAGCAGAACCAGCAGCAGTATTACAAACTAGAAGAAAACAAGCAAATACAACCACAACAAGCAAACTAGAACAAAATCATCAAACCACACTGTAACTAGCAACCTACAACAAAGCCAACAAACTGCAATATAACTGGTGAAGCAGAACAAGATAAGTGAACTACAACATAGCAATTGGACTGGACCAAAACCTAAAAACTATTATTATTCAAGATTTATATAGCGCCAACAGTTAGCGCAGAGCTTTACAATATAAGGAAGACATTACAATCACAATACAATTCAAGACAAGGTGGTAAGGAGGGCCCTGCACGTGATGGCTTACAATCTAAAATGTAGGGGCAAGTTATACATGAGGAGGTAGCTGTGTGGGGATGAATTGTTTGAGAATGTGATGGTTGAGTGGTTAGGTTGAGGTGGGATAGGCTTCACTGAAGAGATGAGTCTTAAGGGATCGCCTAAAGGCAGTCAGAGTGGGAGACAGATGGACAGGTTTGGGTAAAGAGTTCCAGAGGATGGGAGAGACTCTAGTGAAGTCCTGGAGGCGAGCATGGGAGGAGTTGACGAGGGAGCTGGAAAGCAGAAGGTCTTTGGAAGAGCGGAGCGGACGGTTAGGGTGATATTTTGAGACAAGGTTTGAGATATAGCCAGGGGCAGAAATGTGGATGTCATGTGTAAGTCATTGTTAATATTTAGAATGTTATCCTTTGGGCTAGTGGAAGCCAGTGCAGGGATCGGCAGAGGGGGGTGGGGGATGGAATCCAGTGCAGGGATTGGCAGAGGGGGGTTGCAGACACTGAGCGGTTGGTTAGGTGAATGAGTCTAGCAGCTGCATTCATGATAGACTTAAGGGGGGAGGAGCCTGTGTAGTGGAAGGCCAATGAGGAGGGGGTTGCAATAGTCAAGACGAGATATAACAAGGGAATGGAAGAGTAATTTTGTGGTTTCATTGGTGAGGAAGGGGCGTATTTTGGAAATGTTGTGAAGGTGACGGTGGCAGGATTTGGATAGTGATTGGACGTGGGAAAGAAAGGTGAGGTCCGAGTCAAGGATGAAACCTAGCACCTTGGCATGGGGGGAGGGTTGGAAAATTGTGTTATCAATCTCAAGGGAAAAGTTGAGGGAAGGTGCACGGGTGGGAGGAAATATCATGAAACTGAGGAGCTAAGATAAAACAAGTGAACTGCAATATAACTGGCAAACTAGAACAAAACAGGCAAACTTGACTAATAAACTGGAACAACAGTGGCAAACTACTGAATCATTTTCAAACCTTTATAAACAGGCCCATATCCATGTACAAGCTCCTATACCTGTACAGAACATGTACTATATGACATTTATGTAATTAGCTGTGCTGCCCTTTCTATGTTAGGAGCCACTTAAGGATACAGTAGGCTTAAAGTGATTGTCTGTGTTTTTCTAAGGGATTACGTGAAAGGAATTCCGCTGCATTAACACAAATATCATCCTCCTACATTAGCTTCATCTGAAATAGATTTTATAGGAATGTCTGTGAAGGTTCTAATTTATTCAGGTTATAGTATAGCTGGTAGCAGTAGTTAGTCATTGGATTTGTTCTGTAATGGTTAAGATGTTTCACAGCTTATCCAATCCACTTCTTCAGTTATAGTTTTAGGAACCTACGCCAGAGATAAATCAACACAGGTAACCTAGTCATCTGAATAATGGAATGTGCCAAATGACCCAACACCCAAACACAAGTGAAGTAACTTAGTATATGCAGTGCAGTTTAGTGAGGAATGGAAAGATCTGAACATTCAGGAGACAATGTAACCTTTAAAAAAATGGCGGGTGGACTTAACAGCTCAATAGTTTTCCTACATCTAAATGAAAAGTGACACTCTTTCAAGGACAGTGAGGTGCAACCATCCCTAAAAAAAGACCTTCAGCACCATATGTTATGCATATATAATTCTGTTTTAACATCTCTGCCCCCACGATCTGACAATTCATGCCTTCAGTCATGTAAATCAACAAATTAACACCTGCAGCAGCCTTACCACACCAAGGAATGGGATTATGAGATGGGATTATGCCAGGGTGGTTTTACAAACTATCACCCCTCCCCTCCTGTTCTTGGGCAGTCAAAATCTGCTTTGACACTTTCCATGCTGATTGGATTAATGTGACTGAGGTACTTGTTTGGGGTCTATTCTTGACACTCATTGGAACCGAGGAGGCGGCTTGGATAAACTGAAATGTCTTTCACACATTATAGAGAAAGCCCACTTGAATTGACTAACCACTACTAGTTATTTCATACTAATAATCACATTAACCTTTTTAGATATCCACAAATGTATTTTTTTTTTAACTCTTGCATATGTCTGGAAGTAGAAGTTATATTATACCCAACAATCTGCATCATTTAGCCAATTAAGTACGTATTCACCTTTTTCAAAACATTTCCCCAGCCCCCTCAACTAGGTAGGCACCTTCAGGTCTATGGGATGTGCAGGTGCATGCAGTCCACCACTGGATTTTTACCACCTGGGCAACAAAGGGGGTGGGAGGTCGCTGCCATCGGAAGAGGTAAGTAAGCACTATGGGGGGACACAGCTGTGTGTATTGACGACTAGGGATAGTTTTTCTATGAACATGTAATTTAAACCTAATAGAAGACAGTGATATTACTAAGTTACTTTATCTACACCCAATACATACAACTTTGTGTTTGATTGTGCGCTACGTGGCAAACGTTTCTGGACCCCTGGCCATCACACCTATAGGAGCTTGTTGAACATTCCATTCCAAAACCATGGGCATTAATATGAAATGTCCCACTTCTTTGGTAGCTATAACAGTGTCCGCTCTTCTGGGGAGGCTTTCCACAAAATTGTGGAGTGTGCCTGTGAGAATTCGTACCCAATTTTTGCAAAAGATAATTTTTGATGGCAGATACTGATGTTGGATGAGATGACTTTCCTTGCTATCAGCATTCCTATTTATTCCAAGGGTGTTCAGTAGGGTTGAGGTCAGGGCTCTGTTCAGGTACTGTCGTCGTGTTACAGCTCTCCAGTGTGCTAGCAGCACAGGGCTGCTTTGACAATTCTAATTGCTAAGGATACACTGATACCGATACTAGCATTAGTATCGGTGCCAAGTATTTGGGCGAGTACCCGTACTCGCCCAAATGCTCTGATGCCTAGCCCGATACTTCCGGTATCAGGAAGCTGGGCAGCGAGTCATTACATGCTGCCCGGCTTCCTGATTGCCCGGGAAGCCGTCTCCAAGCTGGCCAATCAGGAAGCCAGGCGCCATGTTTCTGATTGGTCTTGAAGCCGGCCAATCAGGAAGCCAGGCGCCATGTTTCTGATTGGCCGGGAAGCCGGCTTCATGCCTACTCGTCACCTCACGAGGGAGCATGGAGCCGGCTTCCCGGCCAATCAGGAAGCTGGGCGCCGCATCATTACACAGTGCCTGGCTTCCTGATTGGCCAGAAAGCCAGCTCCATGCTTTCTCATCACCTTGTGACGAGAAGCATGGGGATGGCTTCCCTGCTAATCACGAAGCCAGATGCTGAGTCTTTAGATGCACATATTTAATAGCCAAAAAATGCCCTATTTACTTATTATCCAGCCGTACTGCATAATAACCAAGACTCATTAGTCCCATTTAATCTTATCCTAACTACAAGCCACTTTTCATGTAAGACTGAGATACCCTTGGATTTCTTAAGTACAGTGTAGGCCGTCTTTGTGACCAGCCAATATATGGTGTTATTAATCCCACACAATCAGCCTCACCTTGGTGTCATTTTATTTATTAATTGCTTATGTATCTTAGCATGCTTTTTGTATTTTCTTTGATGTACCGCCGGAATAAGTACATAGTTTAAGGTGTTATTTTTCACCTGCAGTCAAATACAGGTTACTCTTGCTTCTAGCTGATTTCTCTCTGCAAACAGGTGCATGTTAACCGTCTTCATGGTTCAAATGCCAAAACTCCTTTCTTCAGTCTCCTTTTGATTGTTTGTTGTTATAAACAGGAAGTTTAAAACAGACAACCACAAAAGGGTAGAGACAGCCATAGCCATCAGGTAGTCATTGTCCGGGATGGAAAAACTCCCCACTTTGGTGAGCACTTGTGTGTATGACTGAAGCTGAACTGGAAGACATCTTCAAAGGGTTGAATTGTTTCGACAGAAAAAGACCAAATGGTCTAATGATTCTACGCCTTTTTTAGGTTGTTTTCTTTTTTGATCCCTTTTGTCTTATTAAATTTACTTACTGTTGACTGACTCTCTACCTCTGCTAGAAGTTTGTTCTAACCATCAATTACTCTATCTGTTAAATAATGCTTTCTAAAGTTAGTTTTGAACTTTCCTCCTGCTAGTTTGAGGTCATGTCCTGTGTTCTTGATCATGGCTTCATATTGAAAATACTGACCTCCTGAACTTTCTTTTACACCGTCTATGTATTTAAAGATTTCAGTCCTGTCCCCCCCTTTCCCCCTTTTTCCTCAAGATTGTATATATTATGTTCCTCCAGTCTCTTCTGATATGTTTTATCAGGAAAAACTGCAGGAACTTAATCCCCTTCCCTCCTGCAGGAGTCCACCTTGGATAAGATGTGGGATGTTTTCAGAACTTAACCAGGTAGAGCCTGTTCTTGCTCCTTCCCACTTGACAAAGTTTGAGCCTGGTGATCAACATCTCAGGCCGATCGCTGGGGGAGGTCACATGCTCTTCTTTACCCAGAAGCCTTGTTCTGGTAGAGATATGGAGCAGTGGTTACAACTGTGCAGGGATGAAGTTTAACTAGGGATGCACCGATACCGGTATTTCGGTATCGAGTACCGATATTTTTTTTTCATTACTCGCCGATACCAAATACCGAGTACCGGAACTCCCATTCAGGAAGCCAGGCGGCGTGTAAAGACTCGCCACCCGGCTTCCCGATTAGTAGGGAAGCCGTCTCCATGCTTTTCGTCACTAGGTGACAAGAAAGCATGGAGCCTGCTTTCTGGCCAATCAGCACGCCGGGTGCCATGTAATGACGTGGCACCTGCTTTCCTGATTGGCCGGGAAGCCGGCTCCTTGCTCCCTCGTCATGAGGTGACGACCAATCACAAGTGACGAGGGAGCATGGAGCCGGCTTCCTGAAGTATCGGGCTAGGCATCGAAGCATATACTAGTATCGGGATCGGTTCATTCCTAATTTTAACCATTACCTACTCTAGCCAAAACAAAAAAAATAACATGTCTTGACTTTATATGTAATATAAGGAAAAGAGGAGTCTAACAGTTGCATCATGGGTTGGGTATCAAGAGGGAACATGTATACTCCTTTCCAGGGACAAATTGGTTGGAAGCAAGACATACAGTATATGCATCTGTAGAAGAACCCCATAAGGCCCCGTTCACACCAGGGCATGTTCGGCGGATCCGCCAACATGAACGATCCCATACATTGCTATGGGGACCATTCATGCTCCGCGCGATCCGAACTGCCTCCTGTCCGAATTGCTCCCTGACCCTTTTTTGCCACACTGATCAGCAAGGTTTCCATACTGCTTTCAATGGAACCGTACTGTGCAGCGCAGTTTTGGGCCTTTTTAATTGCGTTTCAGCGCTGAAGCGCAATTAAATACTCCCAAAACCGCCCTTTTAAAATCCACGCAGAAACCACGCTGATCCACAACCTCCCTGGTGTGAATGGGGCCTTAAGCCTTTAAGAACCTGTACCACGTTTTCTACTATTTATAATTACTGAACATTACCCTTGCACTTTTCTATCCTGAATGCTGCTTTGCTTGCTTGTTTTATTTTTGATTGTGTTCATTCTCTCTTTATAATCATTTTCATTTCCCTTTCTTTCTGATCCAAGCCTGTGTTGTATTATTAGATTGTATACCCTGCTTTCTCTGTTCTTCTGTCCCTCCTGTCGCTTTCCGCAGGTATTTTAACCCCTTCTACAAAAGAGAACATTATGTAGCTATATGGGTAGAAGATGTGAATAAAAACACAGATGGACCATACATTAGGTATTATGTAATGTGACGCTTGAGACATGTCGCCATAAAGTGTTATGGTGGAGCTTGAGATATATACATGGCAAGGTGGATATATACAAACAGCCTATGTGTATATAACCCAATTTCTGTGTCAATGTATATATCTGTTAGTGTGAGAGTGTTAACTTCATCCTAAAGGAGAAAACAATCCCCAAAAATTGCATTTTTAATATTATGTAGCATACATTTTTAGTTTATAACTAGTCAGGATATTAAATTACCTTAAAATGTATCTAAACCCAAGAACAAAAAATGATTTAAAATGTATATAAACATAATAATATATATTGCAGCTTACCAGTCCTTAGATGACGCGGCTGCATTCGTTTTATAGCTTTAGGCCTTTTTCCCCTTATTGTTACCTGTTGATCCTTCCAGTAACACATTTCCTGTCCTAGGGTGACAACGCTCACTCACTATACAGCAGCATTGTCACCCTTCCATGCTTGCTGCTGATTTGAATTACAGGACACACAGCCCCTCAACCTTATACTATAACAAGGGGGGTGTTCTGATGTCACAAAGGAAAACTAGGAAGGGGCTGATAACACATTTTGAGATTTCAGTAGAGCAGCGGCAGAGAGTGCAGGAAGTTATAGACTCACTGGATTTCTGGCAGGACCAGCAGGTATTTGTTTGCACTTATCGAACAGATATAACAAAATGCTTTCAATTACTAAGTGTTAACTAAGTAATTACTAATTACTAAGTGTTAATATACTTAACAGACTAAAAGTGGAAAACAATAAGAGAAGTTCATTGCTAGGGTTTGCACAAAATGTAATATGATGGCGTGAACATTTGAAATTTATTTTCTAATACTGAGCTGTATCTGTGCTCTAGGTCACAATCCAGTTCTGTGTAGGTGTCTGGCCTGGGCATTGGGCCGGGGCTGCTGATGGAGTTACATTGGCTGTAATGGCTAGTTTGTTGCCAGTTACGCAGGGGAGGTAAGATGTAGTCACGTAGGAATAAAAATAAAAAAATTCCAACTTTTCCACAAGTCTGGGATCTTTCTGTAAAATAGATAGATCCTCACAGTATCCTAGTGAGGAACATTTCAAATAATATTCTTTTGGGGATACATTTTTCTTTTAATAGATAGCATTCTTTTTAGACTTGCTTCTTGTGATTTGGCTTCTAGGAAGATACAGTGTCATGGTTATGATGCTGTAACAGTGGAACTCCAGCCAAAAGTTGTAGTTTGGATAGAGTGGGGAAGGAGTAGAACCTCTGTCGCTGGTAGGATTAGCCTTCACTTCCTGCACTGGGTGACTATCGCCTTTTGCACAGGAAGTATAGGGAAATCTCCTCCAAGGGCATACACTCATTTGTAGAACATGAAGAGGTTTTACCCTTCCTTATTTAAAGAGTTCCACGTTAAATAGGGGTGTCTCTGCATGCTGCCTCTCACTATTAGTAGCTGTCAGTGTCTGTACATATTTTATATTCATTGCATGTCCTCTCATAACACCCATTATATACTGTATATATACCTTCCATTTGCAATGTTTAGTTCACTCATGCAGAAGCATGGGCATGAGTTGTCTGGTCTAAAAACCATATGCAAGCTGAAGTACCCAAGTTATACAGCACAAGGATTCTCAGTCTCCCCTGAGATTGATCAGGCATCACTCGGCTGCATGACCTGTAATATCACTGAGAGTACACTGGACCCCTCCACATGTCATCACTTCCAGTGACCATCATGGGTTTTAGTGCATATTGTCAACCAACAAGGGTCACCATATGACTTCACTTGCATTCCAGTGCAAAAAGCAGTGATGATGTGCATAAAAGTGGTAACCCATGCAGCTTGTACACTGGTAATACTGGCTGTACAGTTACCAGTTTTGTTGCTTTCATTCAGCTTTTAACCTCAAATTTTCTTGGTTTTAAACGACCAAATTATATCAGGAGAAACAAAAGAAGCTCCGGTTCTCAACGGCTCAGGAAAGGAATGAGCCGAGTGCTTGTGGCTTTAAGCACGTCCTTGCTCCAATATGAGCTCATACAAAGAGAAGAAAAGTCAGTCCGCTGGGGTAGTTTATTGATGCTTGTACCATATCACTGGTGACCCGCCCCCTCTGAAAGGTTTTACCCAATCACGGGCTTAGTCGTAGAGATCATAATGATATCAGTTGGAGTGGAAATTGATCAAGAATTCCGTTTTGCATTGCATGCAGGTGGCTTTTGATCTTCTTCCATTCCAGAATTGTTCACTTAGTCGGTGGAAATTTGGAGATACTTATGAATGACAGCTTATTGAAAGCCACCAAACTACCAAAAAAAGACCTGGTGTATGATGTTTGTTTTCTGTGAACATCAGTTAAACAAAAGGTGTGAAACGTCTTAGCATGTTCAGTATATGTAGGCGCATCAAATATTACCTCCCACATTTTCAGTACTCTTGCTATACCCATTGAGATCTTTGCTGGGATCATCAAGAATCCTTGATTGTAGAAGCCAGTTGAAATTTATTTTTTGTCAGCAGTCATAGGGCTCCCTGCCTTTGGAGTTATATAAAAGGTATTACAAGAATCCAAGGATGCTTTCTTTCATATGACACCAGAAAGCATTTCCTGTCTGTCTATCCTGCCTGAACCTTCAGCACATTTCCTTTAGTATTTTAGACACTCCATTTACAGTATGTTCTGCATAGAAATGTTGGTTAGGTCTTCCGGCATTGCAACAACTGAGGAACAACTGAACAGGTAAATTGTATTATTAGTGCACACTCTTTCTTCAAGAAATAAAATCTCATTGGTTGCTGAGTTACTGCATTTGGCACATTATCTGTACTCTTTGCATTCTTTTTTGAACATACCTACTTTGTGTTTTAAGGTTTCTACAAATTGCTCAGTGGTGGACACCCAGACCTCTACGCCAAAGAGCAGCTTACAAGGTTTGACAATGCACAGCAAGAAGCGACAGATACATTTCTGTGCAGAATTAATAGGTTTAATGTACTCATAGACACAAAATTGGTTTGACAATGCACAGCAAGAAGCGACAGATACATTTCTGTGCAGAATTAATAGGTTTAATGTACTCATAGACACAAAATTGGTTTGACAATGCACAGCAAGAAGCGACAGATACATTTCTGTGCAGAATTAATAGGTTTAATGTACTCATAGACACAAAATTAAAGTCACAGTCCTTAGGTCTAGTGATTTCAGCACACAGCAACAGACACCCACAGCCACCATCAATCTGGCATTTAGCCATGCTGAGTTTTCAGTCGAGGTGCATTTATGGCCTGCATAGTGTAAATATAGACAAAACAAAAAGTTACATACAAGAGGAAGTCAGGGGTCTCCCTAGCATTTTTTCCCCCCTGATTCCAGGAGGGCCATAGGGAAGTGGGGGGTGGGGGGGTTGGGTAGTGCTAGAGGTGCACACAATCAGAGCATCAGGAGGCGGGTAGAGAAGACAGCACCACCAGACACAATAGTGACGCCACCTTCTGCAGGCTCTGCATCTTCCCGCCCAACTCTTAGCAACCTGGGATGCTCTGGATGGCGTCCCTCCCAGCTCCTGGCAACCAGTGACACCACTGGTTGCCAGGAGCTGGGTGGGATGCCAGCAAGAGCATCCTAGGTTGCTAAGAGCTGGGCAGGGAGATGTGTATGTCTGTCAATAGCATTGCAACAGAAGTTTCAGTTTTCATAAGTCTCCCCTTTAATAGAGTTTTATTACCTATTAATCTTGCCAGTAGATCTGCTATATTTCTACTTCCTTTAGCAGAGTGACACCACTGTTCGCTCTGTAGTGAAAGTGCACAACAGAGATGTCATCCTGTGGACAGAGTAGTGTTAGATGGACATGCAGTTTTAGGTAGACTTTAAGTAAGTGAAAAAAAGAAGAAAAAAAAGGCCTTTTCCAGTTAAAGCAGAAGTAATGGCATGTAAAACCCCCCAAAAAGTCCCCCCTGGAGCTTTTAGCCATAATGTGCTAGTATGCACAACATATTAGCAAATTATGGCAGACTTACCTGCCAAAGGGAACCCCTCCAGAGGTGTGATCCTCCCTCACTGGCGCTGCCCTCTTCTCCTCGATCTTTTTCCGGGTTAGGCATCTTCGGCCTCTTGATTGGCCAGCTGGCATGATGTAACTCCCGTGTTTCATCTCGGCATGCCAAATCTGTGTGCTGAGCTGTGCATGCATTGCTGACAGGTAGAATGAAGCTTGTATGAAAGAAGAGACTCACACAGTCCCTTCTGTCATAAAAAGCCTACCTATCAGGAATTTTTTGGGGAAGCTTAACTTCCACTTTAACACTTTTTAATCAGTCACAGCATTAGATTTAAACAACACCAATAAAAGCAGACCATTGTAGCACCCCTGCCATTGTAACGTGGTTCATTTCAACCCCTGTAAATGTCACTTTTCGTGGACAGCTTGGCCTGTTAAAGGAAGTGGAAAAATAACTGACCAACTCCTGTAGGGAGCCTGGAAATCAGTTTATCAGGATTTCAAGAATTGACATCACTTGTCATGAATACAAGATATGCTTATAGTGTAAAAAGTCTCTCATCCATTCTTACAAGCTGTGCAGTAATTGAACAAATGGTGCAAAAAGGACATTGCTTAGTATGGAAGACAGAGGACAGCTTCTGAAGCATACCCATGAAAACTTCTGTAATTCCGCTGTGGAGGGAGAGAGATTGCAGACTGCGGCACAAGAAGAAAGTAGCTGTCGGTGGAAGGATGGTTAAGCAGAACAGAGCCATTCAGCTGTTGCTAAAATAGAGGGAAATGTTCTGGCAGTAAATAAAATAAAAAGTATACATAATCTTATTCTGACAATCTATTAGGTAATCTGATCAAAGTCAAGAGAAAGATTCTAGGAGTGCTTAAATTCTTCAGGGTTGTTGGAGGGAATATTCTCACCGGTGATTAGGATCCCCGGTGGATAAAATATGGGATTCTTGCCAGAGGAGAAACTTCAGCCCTATGCACATTTTCAGCCAGATTTGTATTCTGTACAAATAAATGTCCGTCTACATGTGGTTAGGGACTCTGACCAGACCTGGACACAGACAGATTGCATCCAGGCATTGTGTTTCTGGCTGTATGTAAACTGGCCGCAGCTAATCATCTAGTTTGAATGCGGCCAAAGCATAGCATTTAGCCACCTATGACACATCAGCCTAACCATCCCTATTATTATTATTCAGGCAACATTTTGTGCAGTGCTTACAACATATGGGTAGACAGTACAATTACAATACAATACCATACAAAGGAGTAGAGGGACCCTGCTCGTGAGAGTTTACAACCTACAAGGAGAGGCAAATGATCCAGAAAATATTAACTGTGAGGGATGAGCTGATCGATGGAGTAGATGTACAGTTTTTAAGAAGAGGTGAATTTTAAGGGCTTGCCTAAAGGCAGACAGATTAGGAGATGGCAGGATGGTTTGGGGTAGGGAGTTCCAGAGTACAGGAGAGGCTCTGGAGAAGTCCTGGATGAGAACATGAAAGGAGGTGATGAGGGAGCTAGAAAGCAGGAGGTCTTAGGAGGAGCGGAGAGGACGGTTTGGGTGATATCTTGAGATGAGGTTGGAGATGTAACCGTGGGGCAGAGTTGTGGATGGCTTTGTATTTAGTTGTTAGTATTTAGAATTCTATGTGTTGAGCTATTGGAAGGCAGTGGAGGGATTTTCAAAGAGGTGTGAACAGTTGGTGAGGTGCGAGAGTCTGGCAGCAACATTAATTTGTCCATCTAAATGAGGTGTAATGTTTCTTTTACACGGATCTTATATCTGAAATGCAATTTGATGTGTCAAAGGATTGATTTCATTTAAATGTGAGGATCTGAGATGAATATGCATGTAAATACAATTATCCAAAATGTATATCACAGAAATCACTGCGCTGGGAATGCGTGC
>NW_017307253.1:0-33551 GCF_000935625.1 Nanorana parkeri
ACCGCCCCTCAATGATGTCCCCTCTCCTTATGTCACAGGGGCCTTATACTTCCCTTAGTGTCAAGGTCAAAGTGACAGTCATCTGACTACTTTATTGACATTGGCTAAACAATTTAATAGGCTTCCATGTGCAACTACCCACTAGGCCAATACCTAACTCCCTTTTACGAGATTACCTTCCCTATTATTTCACACGCCATTGTGGTGGTTGTCTTTGTCCATTCACAATTTTCAGTAACACATGAAACTGCCTTCCTATTATGTACTAAAACATTAAAATCTCATGTAAACTGTACATTACTATAATGGCTCAAAGAACGCATGAAAGTGCTAAGCTACCACTGCTCCCTACTCTTCTTAACCCTTTCGTGACTGATGACGTACAGTGTCGGGGCTGTTTAAACAGACTCCCGGCGACTTTTGCCGCCGGGACTCTGTTTAAACTTGTAGAGCCGACTGTCGGCTTTACAGAGGCACCGAGCAGAACAGAAAAAGAGTGAAAAAAGTAGAAAAAAGTTAATAGAAAACGATTGTGCAGAGCTAGCAGTGACAGCTAGCTCCGCCCAATAGTTTCCTATTGTCCGGCGGCTCTGCTGCTGTAAAAAAATAAAAATAAAAAAAATCCCCCGGGCGCTCTGGGAGCCCCCTGCTCCCGGCCGCCAAGAAGAGAAACCCCGCTGTGTCTTTTTTTTTCTTTATTCTGACACGAGTGATGTCAGAAAACAAAAAAACAAAAAAGACGAATTCCCATTCAAAAGCATTGGGAGTTTACTATTGGCTATTTCAATTTGCAATAGCCAATAGTAAACTATCATTGTACCCGCCCTCTGCTTATGGACCTGATGGGGAACTGAAAAAGAGGGCGGGTACAATGCTAGTTTACTATTGGCTATTGAAATTGAAATAGCCAATAGTAATGTCCCAATGCTTTTGAATGGGAATTTTTCTTTTTTTTTCTCTATTCTGACATGCTCGTGTCAGAATAAAGAAAAAAGACACAGCGGGGTTTTTCTCCTTGGCGGCCGGGAGCAGGAGACTCCCGGGGCGCCAGGGAGAGTTAGATGTTTGGAGATCAGTGTCCCTGGTTAGCAACCAGGGACGCTGATCTCTCTGAAAGTGGCCGGAGCCAGCCGTAAGATCACGGCTGGCTCCGCCCAGCTGTCAGAAGCAGGCTGTCGGCCGGCCAATGGCCGGCCGCTCGGCCAGCTTCAGCCAGCTTCGGCTTTCAGCACGGCTGAGCGCTCGACTGAGCTGCTCGGCCGTGATCGGAAGCTGTACGGGCTATTGTGAATAGCCCGTACAGCACCCCCTCGGTTCTCCTGAACCGAAGGGGTCCTGGGGCCGAAGCCAGCCGAAGGATCGGCCGAAGCTACGGCCAGATCCTTCGGCAGCTTTGTGAATAGACCCCTATGTGTTTTACCAAACATCTAAACAGTGTTGCAACGTATTGATATATGTATATTGTTTTATCCTGTATTGGTATATGGAGGTATATTGAGCTATACATTCATGTATTATTTAGCAATTGATATGTGCAGTTATTTATTCATTTTATGTACACTACCTTTGACAAGTTTATCTGCTGACACACTACACACATGGTCCATTACTTTGTGCCCATTTTTTGATTGACAAGATATATGAACAACAACCATACCAACAAATCCATAGCTCAATTGAATTATATTTAATTACCTTACATTTGTGTATAGACTATACATATACTAACCAAAATTACTGTTATGTAGATCTTTTTTTATATCAATGGTAAATTCAAACATATCCTTTTTTATATCAATCTATAGCCCTGAAGAACTGGAAATGCACTGGCTTTTTTTTTCACATATAGTTGCATCAAAAAAATTATGGTTCTCTTTGAAGGAAAGTTGTTTGACTATTAAGTGCAGTACACATCACCTACCGATACATCATTACATGCTTGAAGGACACATTCCTTTAGAGGCATATTATGTGTTGAGCAGCCAGAGGAAATTCCTGCGTTTCTATTCACATTGTGACAGAATTATAACCATTTCCTTACTAATAAGGTTCAGCACTCCCTCACACACCTCCTGCATCCAGAACTGCAACTTGAAACTATGCAGTCAGTGTTGGACTTGCTTGGCACTGCCATCATAATGGAGAGTCTGTCACTCTGGCAATCATTACATGTTGTCACATGCTCTGTCCAAGGTTTCACTCCTAAATTCACCCCATTCATGTCACCATTGTGCTTTGTAGTGAATAAGGTGTTAGTGGAAGGAACCACTGAGTGCAGCAGGGAACAGCAGGAAGTTGACACACCCGGTAGTACTGGTTTTTCAACAGAATTTAGAGGAAGATTTCTCCTCAAAGGAGAGGTGTTCTGCAGCATGGACAGTGGGGGAGGTAATAATTTTCTCTCTTCTATTGAAAGCAAATCTTTTTGAGAGACAAAAAACAAAAAGGAGCGCCTCCATAGTGTAAAACAAATTTTAATGATAAAAACGCACAACTGTATTGTACTTACAAAAAGTCGGTAGTAAAAAGGCATGTTGAAAAACAATGGGATGTCAAATCATCTAGCAGGGGAAGTCTGAAAAGATGTGCAGCATCAGCATCCACTGCCCCTGTGTGGTCTCGGTTTACATGTTTCTGGGGCACGCCCCCTTCCTCAGAGGTAGAAACATGTAAAACGAGACCACACAGAGGTTCTGAGGAAGGGGGCGTGCCCCAGAAACATGTAAACCGAGACAACACAGGGGCAGTGGGCGCTGATGCTGCACATCTTTGCAGACTTCCGCTGCTGGATGATTTGACATCCCATTGTTTTCTACATTCCTTTTTAATACCGACTTTTTATAAGTACAATACAGTTGTGCGTTTTTATCATTAAAATTTGTTTTACATTATGGAGGCGCTCCTTTTTGTTTTTTGTCTCTCAGATTGAAGGTCCTTTTACCTGTGGGAGCTGCCTCTTCAGTGTGTTCATTACCATTGCAACTGGCCGATATTGCACATGGAGGCGCCGGTATTGTTTCCTGTCGCAAATCTTTTTGGTCCAATAAATTTGCGGTGAAGAGTCACTTTTAGAAACTAGCAAATTTTTAAACAGTGAAACTAAATATGATAATCTCTGTAAACTTACTTTCACACACAATATACAGCAGAAAGTCATAATACATTAAGCATGATGTAAGTTCAGCTGATGTGTAGAATAAAACCTTGAGTGAATCAAAAGTACTCAATTTGATGATAAAAAAATATCACTGCAAGGTAATGAAAATATGCTTCAGTAAAAAGATTTGATTTAGTATGATTTCTTTATCTAATATTAGATTCCCTGTATCTGAAGTATGAAATGCACATAAACTACATATCACAGTCATCTGTGAATGTATCAGAAGCTAACCATAGGTTTAAAACTTGTACGATAAAAGGAATCTTTGTAACATTAGATTAGAGTATGTGAGCAGCAGGGTACTCCTTCTCTTCCAAAGGTTTCATCACAGCTGGACCCAGGAAGTGCTAGTAAGGTTTCAGGATAAAATACGAGTGATTTACATAAAATGTTACCAGTACAACATGTCCCTGCTGCTTCTATACAATGAGCGCTCATGTAAGAGTTCAGAAAATCCATAATATGAAAAACAAAATGTTTACTATTGCTCTTACACTGTGTATGCTTCCTGCTAATCCTTGCTGTGCTTGCTTGAGAAACAGCCACCCTCCAACATTTTTGTAAATCACAGCATGCCAAAAAGATCATGGCAGTGAAGTACTTCTACCAGAGATTCTGCTGAAGTATGTTATAAACCAAGTTTTAAAGTGACAATAAACTCAGGAGTTAAATCTTAAAAATGCATTCAAGTACCCTAACTATTTACAATACTGGACCTTATTTGTGTATCACTCGGCTGTAGATCCTCAAATCATCTCTGAATTTGTGCTGACACTGTCCTTCCTTCTGGAGGGCAGGGGCAGACTGACCATTCAGGCAGTCGGGCACTGCCCGAAGGCCCGGAGCCAGGTGGGGGGCCCGTCACCGACTCCCATCTGCTCTTTGATCCACTTCCAGCCCACAGTACTGAACTCCCAGCACTTGTCACACAGACCCACTAGACTGTAGCACAATGGGGGCCCCATGTGTTGTCAGCCTGCCCGTTTGAGGGTGGCTACTTTTGTTCCCCATGATCCCTGTGTGTATTGTAAAGTAGCCACCACTCCAAGCTCGCTCCCGTGATAAACTACAGTCTCAATACAAATTAGACAATTTAATGTGAGATTGTAGTCCATCACGGGAGCGAGCTTGGAGCGGTGGCTACTTTACAGCTCACAAAAGGACCATGGGGAACAAAAGTAGCCGCCCTTCAGAAGGAAGGACAGTGTCAGCACCAATTCAGAGATGTTTTGAGGATATACAGCCGAGTGATACACAAATAAGATACATTTTTGTTAATAGTTAAGATACTTGAATGCATTTTTAAGATTTAACTCCTGAATTTAGTGTCACTTTAAGAGATCGCTTGTTGGCTGCCACTAGCAAAGTTTAGGGTACCATAGCTGGAAAGAGATGGAGTGAAGCTGAAACATTACAGATTCATCTGAATAGGTGAGTTCTGGAAGAGCAGAGCACTGTAGACAGCAGTATAGATGACAGGAACTATTGACGCGTACAGCAGGCAGTGGCGGAACTACCACCGGTGCAGGAGCACCGGGGCCTCAGCCTGGGGGGGGGGACCGCAGGGGGCCTCCAGAGCACCCACTTCAGGAGCGAGCGGCGGCCGATTAGAGAGCCGGGTTTGATGCGGGCGGGCTGACTGGGAGCTGCGGTGATGGCCGCATGGTCAGGTCGCCCCCCCTCGCTACACTACTGGCCAGGAGTGTGCAGCCTGAGAGACGGGAGTCTGCGCTTGTCGGTCGTTCCAGGGATCAGGTCAGTATTGAAGAGTTATTAAACCCTCCGGCTTTTTTGCACATATAAGGCTAGCAAGCAGTAGATATATGCAAAAAGTTGAAAAAAAACCAAAACGCTTTAACAGCGGTTTGAACTTACCCCGACTTTGTACCGTGTGGTTATCCTTCCCCCCCCCACTAGCGGCCACTGGGTCGGTGGGTCTCCCCGCAATGATCAGAGAGAGATTCAACCGCTTCCAGCCGCTGATCTCTCCTCCGATCACTGGACGCGGAAGTGCTGTGTATTACATCACTTCCGGTGTCACTGTACACAGTCTCCGGCTCTCAGAGCCAGGACAAGAAGCTGGGAAAGCAGATCTTGCCTTCCTCAGCTTGTTTGGGGTCTCTAGGTGACATTAGGGGTCTAAAAGACCCCTGATGCCTCCATAAAGAGGACCTCTCACACCCTATCTGCTATTACACAGGGTGCTTGTTAGTCCCCTATGTAATACCAATAGGGTTAGTGTACAAAAAAAAATGTTTCAAAATGAAAGTAACATAAAAAAAAAAATGGGAATTTTTTTTTTAACTCCCCCGCCCCCCAGATACACACGCGTCGGAGCGCCTACGTGCGAAAAAACGACAATTGTGCTGCACATGTTACATATCGCCTCGAACGTCGTAGTGAGAGCAATAATGACATTTTTCTGCCGATACAGCAACGCATCCCTGCTTTCTTTACTCCCCGCTTGGCGCTGCTCTGTGTCCCAGCGGGGAGGATAGAAAGTGAAAAACGCCCGAGCGCTGCTGGATGAGAGCGACGTGTTTGTGTTTTTTTTGGGGGTGGGGGGGGGCCTTTGTTCCTTAGGTTCGCCACTGACAGCAGGCTACATGCAAAGTAAGCGAAGAGAACCAACACTGACTTATTTGATCAGTCATGGATTTAGACATGGATTCAAAAGCTGCTTGGGGATCAGTCCATTTTGGGGGTTCCTCCTGGTTGAACTTGAAAACATTGCAAAATCTGATGGACCATAATGTCTATGGTTATATAGCCCTTTTCTCTTGTTTTGATTTTTTTTAACTATAGTTCCACAAAATTATAAGCCATAGACATGCTTCTACTTTTAGAAACAATCAAAACTCAAGTATGTTTTTTAAATACGGACCAGGTAGTTCTCCACACACAGGTACCTGTGCCCCACTCTAATGGGTATTTTTCTCTTTGTATTCTCATGTATGTTTCATGGAGGTACTTGATGACACAGACACTTAGGGG
This sequence comes from Nanorana parkeri, assembly GCF_000935625.1. NCBI lineage: Eukaryota > Metazoa > Chordata > Amphibia > Anura > Dicroglossidae > Nanorana > Nanorana parkeri. The sequence continues at coordinate 6,155 of NW_017307253.1, forward strand.
TGTATTTGGGGAAAAAAAAATACAGAGCCATCTATCCTGTGAAACTGCATGTACATGTGCTCTGTGCGAATGGAGGCAAAAACTAATGTTATAAGCAAATGTTTTTTTCCAGGTTAGATGTAATAGCAGGAAAATACCAATATGGCTACTAGATGGAGCTGAGGAGCCTAGAAAATAAGTATTTTCGCTTCTACTGCTCTCTTTGAACTACAAGCACCCCACTCTTAATCTCCATTACACAGAGGGGCATTGCTTTTTGTAGTCCACAGAAGATAGCTGAGAAAGCTGATATTATTGTTTGAAATGTCAGTTAATTCTACAGGTAGTTAGTTATAAGAACAAACAATTTGTGACAGGATCCACAGGTATTTTTCTGTACTTGCAGAAAATGTACTTAGCCTTAAAAGAGACAAAGAATGCTGCCTACACATCTATCTGGTGTGCTGCAAAATATGTATTTTTGGTCTTGGGTTTAGATATACCGTAACACCTTGTCTGCAGACTCATTTGTCCTTTTTCTGCTGGCACAATAGCTGTTTAAAATATGACAATTCATAGTCGTGGTTAATATTCATACAACTGTGAGATGAGAATGTATATAGTTTATTTTCCTTAAGCAATTTACTCATTGATATTGGATGGCTAATTCATATACTGACATCTTGTGGTCATTCTGGTTATTGCATATATATTTTTTCTGTGTTCCCTCCTATCTATGATGTATTTCCCCTTTCTTTATGAAACCAGTGATTTAGTGTCATGGCCGACAGTAACATGACCACAAGTTAATCTGCATTGCATGCTTGGAAACATTACTATCTCCGAACTTCAAATACCTTCTTTTTATTCATCTGATGTATCCTGTTGTCTGCTGTAACTAACCTGCTGCAAGCAATAAAGCACCTTAGTGGAAGAAAAGGTATTTGGTGAGTTCAGCTAGCTGATAAGGATTGTCCGCAGTGATTATATCTGCTTATACAGGCCAGACATAGATGTCTCAGCAAGGGATACATCGCTAATACAACAATTGGAATCAGAATACTTTTCCTGAATCATTTGAACTTAAGACCTTCTAACTGAAAGATACTAGTACCTGAATCTAATGTATTCCTTTAAAGTTTTTCAGCAGTCTGTGCGCAAAATACTTTTAAGAAAAACCCAGCAAGGCAAAAACAGAGACTCCGTTGTAGGTGTCAGTGTAAATACACAATATTCAGCTTAATACTTTTCTATACAACCAGTGTCAAGGGACATCATACAATGCTCTTGATTTTTTTCTCCATTTCTGCTATTATGATAACCTTAAAGGTTACTTTGTGTTAGTTAGGATACAGAACATTTTTAGTATCATTGAGTAATTTTATTCTCATCATATTTACCTTTTTGAAGAGAACAAATCTGATGACATTTGATCAGTGGGTCATATACAATATCTGAATTGAGATTTTTGTTTCCATAGCAATGTGGCGTGTAATAAAATGTCATTTGTAAAGAATGTTTAAAGAAAAGAAATGTCTTTCGCTTTTAAGAAGCCTTGGCGTCTGAAACAAAAGCAGATTCCTTCCCTTGCTACAGCTGCCTGTTCTTATCAACCTGGAACTGATGCTCCGTCTCATTCCCACCAAAGTCTTCCACAATTACTAGTGTTGCGAATGGATTACTCAGTGTGAAGCTGTAGTGCACATTGCTTGCAGTTGTGAATACTTTTACCTTTCGGATGCTAAATGCAATTATGCAAATTTGAATCACAACCAATGAGTACAAAGAGACTGTCCTATGCCAAAGTTAAAGTATTTTTTTATTTTTCTACAGTTATGTTGCGAACTTCAAAGTACTCGGCGTGGAAGAACTGTTTCACTTTGTTTAGTAGATTTATATAGTATAGTTTAAAGAAGAATTCCGGGCAACATTTTTCTTACCCCTGGCAGTGGGGTTACACTGCAAGGGTTAAGTGCTCGTTTTGGTCTAGGAACAAAATTACCAAGCTGGTTGGCTCTTAGACCAGTCCTTCCAGTCTCGCTCCCCCTCCGCTCCAGCAGTCTGAGGATCCTTAGATACACAGCGTATAGTACACAAGAATGCCAATTCCTGAAAGAACAGACCTTGTAAAATAACATGGCGGCAGTTGCAAATTTTTACATCGCATGATATTAGCGCAACTCTTTATCAAACCCAAGAGTTCAGTAAAAATGACACTGAAGTTAAGTTTAGCGCATGAAAACACAATACAATACCCATTTTTTTGTGAAATATTAAAGATGAGGTTCTGCAGAGTCAATAAATGCCCAACATGCCAGGATTAAAAATTGCACGAACCTACGAATCAACGACAAAATATGGTACCCCAAATTGTCCATAGACAATGCTTTAACCCCTTCATGACTGAGGCCTTTTATCCATTTTTTGCACCCATGTTATATTCCACATTTTAGGCCCGAAAATTACTTAAAACTCCCAAACATTACATATTTGCTGAATGCCAAGACCCTATAGAATAAAATTGTGGTAGTTGCAAATTTTTATGTAGCGCAATATTAGCGCAACTCCTTATTAAACCTCAAAATTTAGTGACAAATTTCATTGAATGCCCCAGAACACAATAAAATACCAATTTTTTTATGAATATAAAAGATGAGGTTACAACAAGTAAAACGATACCCAACATGCCCAGTTTACAAATTGCATGCATCCGTGAAACGGCGAATAACTCCAGTACCCCAAAAAGTCCATAGAAGACGCTTTAAAAGCCCCCACAGGTCATCAATTTAGAGATACTCCAAAATACTGGCCCTAGAATTATTGCTCTCACTCAGGCGTGCGCGGCGATACCCAACATGTGTAGCGTGTTTGTCGTTTTCGTATGTAGGCGCACCCGGCGCGTGTTTACATGGCGACGCGCGGGGGCGGGGACTTCATTTTTTTTTATTATTAGATTTATTTTATTTTAATTTAAAAAACTGTTTTTTTGTTGTTTTTTTTACTTTAGTTTGACTGCTATCACATAGGGGGGCTTACAAGCCCCCCATGTGATAGCAGATGGTGGTGACAGGTACTCTTTAAGGTGATGCTGGATGTCCAAAATACCCCCAGTGTCACCTTTACACTAGAAATAAGCTATTCTTTCGCGGATGTGCGCCGTAGGATAGATTCGTTTTTCATAAACAAGAAACTCTCTAGTATCCTTTTGGATACCCAAAAGAATTTCCAAAAAATCTGGACCCCTTGGATAGCTTATGCACACACTGAGCTTCCGTTGGAGAGTCTCACATACTTCTAGGACTACCGGAGTCCCTGGTGCACTTCCCCTTCCTACCCCCTTCCCCCTTCGTTGTGTGTCCCTACTGTCCCCTGTTCCCCCCTATTCTTAATAACTTCTGTTATATCACAGTTTAGCGATGCTTTCGGCTCTGGAGCACAGGGACGGTAGCCCGGACGGGTTCCCTTGTGGTCCAGGGTTCGACTTTGGAGTAACAGCTCCTTGAGATGACTTATTTACCTGATATAAATAACTACCTAGCTTCCCTGCGAGGAGGCACTTTGCGTATCAAAGAACGAGCTCACCACACAATGTCAGGACTCTGCTTCTTGACTGTATATTATTTCTGTCAGCTTGACTTGAAATGTTGTTATCTCGGCCACACTATGTAAAACCAATAAAATACTTTGGAATTGAAATAAGCTATTGAAGTGCAGATCACACTTTAATAGCTTATAACTGGGCTGCAGGAGCCCAGAACTGACAGTCCAGGGACCGGAAGTGATGCAAATGGCTTTAAAAGTTTAAACAGAGTCCCGGGAATCTGTTTAAACAGCCCCGACACTGTACGTCGTCAGTCACGAAGGGGTTAAAACCTCGTACAGGTCATCAGTTTAGAGTTAGGCGTGAAACTTTGTTTTTGCACGTATGTGTACCTGACACGTGTTTACATTAGTATGCACGCATTTGCAAGGACTTTGGGGGGATTTTTACATTTCTTTTATTTAACTTTTTTTAAACATTTTGTTTTCCAACTGTACTTCATTGCTGTCAAGGGTTGGCAATTGTGGTCAATAGCAAACAAAATACACTGAGTGTCCATATTATTATGACCACCTGACGTTTGTAGGCAAATTAGCTATAATTTCGCGCTGAAGTTGCTAGAGGGCCAGACCATTATAAATAGGGAAGCAGGTTGTTTACCACGACAGTAGAAGTGATTTTCTTCTTAAGATATGGATAAACAACGCGATTTAACAGCCTTTGAACCAGGGGTGATTGTTGGCGCTCAAGCCATGGAGCGAGTATCAGCAAAACAGCAGAATTCGTTAAATGTTCAAGAGCAGCAATCCAACAGCACCTGTGTGAAGATGTTTAATAAAAGTTATTCAGCATTGCATTACTTGAGTGGACATCAGCTTTGTGGGCACTAGAAAAGGGTGGTTAAATACTAATGGGATAGCTGAAGACCAAATCCCCTAGACAGATAGACAGTAATGATCCGGGTTATTGCAGCGGCTCCTTCGGGGGTGAGCGCTACACATGCTTAAACACTTCCAGTCCTCGTTATCTGAAACATATTACACAAACAGAGATTTCATTAAACTATTAGTATTTTAAAATGTATTTATTGATGCTTTAAATGAATGCATAACTGGACAAACGTGAGGTTTTTAATTTATGCAAGTGTATGTAAAGCCAAAACATTTCTTCGTTTTAGATAGAGCCGGGGAAGCTTTAAACCCCAGTTGGGTTTTTTGCTGTCAGTGTCATACTAGGGAAATGTCCCTTCACTTCCTTTCCGGGAGATGCAACAGGAAAGAAGAGGAAATTTCCCAATGGAAATAGAATTCCCATCCTAGGGAATTGTCAAAGTAACTGTTCCAACCAAAGGTTTTTCCTGCACGTCTTGTTCTTGTGACAACTAAAATCTTGGATTTCCACTTACAACTTGATAAACACCTTAAAAAACATTTGGATTTCCTAACAGTGTCTGTCTCAGTGACAATCGGCACCAGGACAAATGGAGGGCTGAATTTCTCTATAATAACCAGATGTGGGCTCTAACCCTTACCACTCCACTTCCAAAACTAAAACATTGCCTGTACATACAATGAGTTGCCAGATTATTATGGCCACCCCATCAGTACTTTGTTGGGCCACGAGATGACTCCACGAGATGACTTCGTTGGGCCGCCTCGTGACTCCACGAGATGTTGAAAGGTGATGCGAGGAATCCGACACTGCACTGTTGCCCTTGTGTTGTCTTGTACCAGTCTTGCCACTCTCTGTTCTGCCCTAACATTGACTAGTCGCTGACGGCCACAGTTCGCACGCTCAGACCCAGATTTTCAGCTGACAGTCCAGTCTTTAAACACTTTAACAACGGCTGCTCTTGAACATTTAAGGAATTCTGCTGTTTTGCTGATACTCGCTCCATGGCTTGAGCGCCAACAATCATCCGACGTTCAAAGGCTGTTAAATCGCGTTGTTTACCCATATCTTCAAAAAAAAATAACTTCTACTGTCGTGGTAAACAACCTGCTTCCCTATTTATAATGATCTGGCCCTCTAGCAACTTCAGCGTGAAAAAATAGCTAATTATAGCTAATTTGCCTCCAAACGTCAGGTGGTCATAATAATCTGGCCACTCAGTGTACACTTCAAGTATTATATGTATTTTGGCCATTCTGAAACAAGTGCTGTTTTCCTATCAATATCCTTCTTTTTGTGAAGGAACAGAGAACATTAGACAAGAAGCTTCCAGGTACATAATTCAGACCTTGAATTTATACAGTACTGCGCCGTGCCCAAGTGGTGAGCTTACCTAATATCTCTCTTTTCAGTCTTGCATCTGTTTACTGGCTGCAGCTGCCAACCCCTTGTGGAACAGACAGTAACAAGGATTGATCGTGGTTTGCACAATGAGACCGAGATACTTAAGTTCCAGTGTAACTGGATAATGTCTTTAGACAAAGGGAATCGTTTATTTCCAGCAGCTCCCAGCCAAAATCTAAGACTGACGACAGAAAAGCTAAATGGGCTCGCTCTCACTTGTGTTTGTTAAAAGAGCTTTGACTAGTGCAAAATATTTACCAAACATGAATTCTTCTTAAAGTGCTATTCATCGTCTTTTGCAAAAATAATTAGCACAAGTGCACTTTCCAGAAAATGTACAACAATGACCGCAATTAAATGAGACATTTCAGCCAAACTGACTTGTCATGTAACAGACCCTATACATTTCTCTAAGTGTCTTGGCAAGGACCACAGGCAGAACAATAAATTCATAATACAGTAAACTCCCCATTATCCGGCATTCAAGCAACCAGCAGTCTCAAGCAACCGGCCAAAAAAAAAATCGAGGACATAATACGTCCTCATTAAATTTTTTTGCCGTTGGCTTAATGCACACTAAACAATCGACAGTTGCTTAGTGCACACTAAAAAAAATTTGTTAGCAACTAAATTTCTTTAGCTGCTAACAAAATTCTTTGTTTACATCTTGTTGCTGGCCAGAGGCTAGATTCCACGGTTGGCAGCAGAATGTAAACAATGGGGAGCAATAGCCAGGCTGCTATTGGCCATTTTAAATTGTAATAGCCAATGGCAGTCTGACTATTGTACCCGGCCACTAAGCAGAGGTGCGGACCTGAGAGAGAACTTACTATTAACTCTCAAGCAACCAGAAAACGGACCGGACCTGAGAGAGAACTTACTAATAACTCTCAAACAACCAGAAACTACAGTTATCCAGCATCTACTGATTCTTGTGGGTGGCCGATAACTGGGAGTTTACTGTATTATTCAAAGAAGAACTCCAGACAAAAATATTCTTAACCCTTGAGGTGGGACTACATTTAAAGAATGACACTAACGTTATAGTAAAAAAAGACTGAGAAGGGGGAGCTTTAGTTAGTAAAAGCAAGATGGCAATAGAAATGAGGAAAATGGTAACTAGTATTGACACATGCAGGGTGCTTCCTGTAAATCCTGTTCATTATATCAAAATGGAGATTGACACCATTTTATCTAAAGCTTTATCATGTAACACTATTTAGCAGACCTGAATAAGATATTGGTAAAAGGGGGTCTTCTGAAAATGTAATGGCTCCTTCAAACAAACCCATATCCACCATTAACTCCCGTATGGGACCATTGTGTACTTAGATTTGGTTCCCCAACTATTATCTGGAAAAAATGGAAGATGTATGATAGATGCTTCTCATTCCTTGAACTAATCTTTGCCACCTGTTGTTTGGAGGAGGATACATTTTTGGTTATGTGTTATGTGAGTATTGTATACCAATATTCTTCATGAAGAGACTAGACATGTAAGCAGGCCAAACATTAATCTGTTTTGTTTTGGATTTTTTGTTATTTTGGGATTCAAGATTAAGGTCCGAAAGTCAAGTCGTCTCGGGGTTCAGATTCGGACTAATCTGAAATTTTCGTTAATTTCGGATGCGTTACACAATTGACAAACTAATTAACGTTGCAGCAAAGTGACAGAAAAAAAAAGTGACATTTTTCTTTTTAACTTTTAACAGTCTAAAAAAAAACGTGACCCCCTTTCCCATTTCATACCAGACTCTTCAGGTCTGGTAGGAAATTTTGGAGGGACCCCAAGACCAAAAAACGAAAGAAAATGCGTGGGGTCCCCCCTAAAATCCTTTACCAGACACTTTACCAGATCCAAGCATCAGCCTGGCAGAGCAGGAAAGGGGGGGGGGGACGCGTACCAGGCCACATGCGCCTCGACATGGGGAGGGGGCATGGCCAGGGGGGCCTGAAAAAGTACAACCCAACCAACAGCCAGGGGAGGCAGGAAAGGGGGGGGGGGCACGCGTACCAGGCCACATGCGCCTCGACATGGGGAGGGTGCATTGCCAGGGGGGCCTGAAAAAGTACCTTGTCCCCATGTCGATGAGAACAAGGGTCAGGGTTGTGGGGCACTGTGGGCAGGGGGCTTATATGAATCTCATAAAACAGTAGAAAGGCATCATGGCACACTCACAAACCAGCATGTAAAACAACTTGTCTCACCACTAGGGATAATAACAGAGGTTTGGATACACGTCTTCTGCAGAGGATGTGAAAGCCGTACTGCTGCGCCAAGGCACCTCTTATAGTGCGGTCCTAACTCTAAACTATGAGAGTCTCCATCTTGGAGCACATGGGGGCAGAAGATTTAAAATTGGGTGCAGGTTTGTCAGGAGAACGCCCAGCCTCCTTAAAAGCACAGAAACACACAAGGGATCCCGCACATCCCAATGGCAGCTGAGAAACCCCATGCGTCGCTGCACCAAATCGGTCAAGCAAAACAAATCTGAAATTTTCGTTAATTTCGGATGCGTTAGACAATTGACAAACTAATTAACGTTGCAGCAAAGTGACAGAAAAAAAAGTGACATTTTTCTTTTTAACTTTTAACAGTCTAAAAAAAACGTGACAAGGGTCAGGGTTGTGGGGCACTGTGGGCAGGGGGGCTTATATGAATTTCATACACCACACTGTAAAACCAGTCCTTTATTGGAAAAAAAAAAAAAACACAAAAATTGTTTTTGACAAATTTTTAATTAAAAAAAAAAAAATCCATTGATGTAATACACAGGTAAATCACATCATCCAGTGATGTAGATCCATGATATGATGGACGACGACTACCGACTTGCCAAAAGGAAAAAAAAAAACCTGACGTCCGTCAACCCGTCCAATCCTAATAAGCACCACCACAAAATAACAGATCTGAGACAAATGTAAACAAATGGGTGGAATGAGTCATGACTTTACGGGACTTGTTCCGCCCATTTGTTGTTGTTGTTGTTTTCGAATGCTATTTGGACTCTGAAGTCCCGAATAGCATTCGGCAGAAGATTTACTATCATTGAGTCCAAATTAATCATGATGGACATGGATCTACATCGCTGGAGGACCTTTAGGTCTGGTATGAATTGGCTTTTTTTTTTATTGTTTCTGCGGACAGTCAAAAGTTAAAAAGAAAAATGTCACTTGAATGTCTCTTTGCTGCAATGAAAAAATGTTCGTAATTATCTAATGCATCTGAAATTAAAAAAAATTGGGGACTCACGCTTTTTTTTTCATATAGTTTAACATAAATTAATTTAGAATGACATTCAGAAAAAAATTTGGATGCATCCAAAATTTTTGTTGTCGAAAAGTTCAGATACATTCGGAGTCGTAATTTTTTTTCATTCAGAAATTCGGATGCATCTAAATGTCCTAATTTCCACATACCGTATGTGTCTGAATTTCAATTTGGAATAAAGCGAATTGCACATGTCTAGAAGAAACTTTAGCTTGATTCATAGGAGGTTGACAACTTGAGTAGTTCATATTTGGATTAGACTTTGTTGAATTTTCTCTTTTTTAGAGTTTTCCTATGTGGTCCTTTTGCAGCACCAGATATCCTGAATTTGGCAAATGTTTTCAAAGCACAAATAAGAACAAATTTCATATTTTTCCTTTGTAATGCTCAGCACAGAGATTTTGTCACAGATTATTGTAATTACAGTGATGATTTAGTACTGTGTAGGAAAGATACCTTGGTGGCTTTTGCGAACAGCTGACTAGTTTGTATAATCGCAATTAAATTAACGGCTTTGACAATTTCTAAATTTTTTGGGATACAAAAGTTTTATTTGAAAATGGATGTACTGCTGCCGATATGCTTTGAAATCCCCTTGATAAGAATAATACCTTCCTGGGTAGTAATAATCATCTTAGACCTCTAACTGCGAAGCGCCTAAAATGCTAGCATGGAAGAGAAAGAAATGTCTGCAGGGATTAATTTGAGATTTTTTAAGGTCAGAATAAAATCATTTTTTAAACCAACCATTTCCTTTGCCAAGACTTAAAGGGGTTCTAAACCCTCCGTTTTTTTTTTGCTTATATCTACTGCTAGCATGCAGTAGATATAGGCAAGAAGTGTAAAAAAAAAAACAAAAACGCTTAAAATCATTTAAAACTTACCTCGTTATCGCCGCTCGTTCCCGCGCCGAGAATCAGGAACTGCTCGTACGGCCGGAAAGGATCTTGGGGCGGGCGCATGCGCAGTTCCAATTCTCGGCCGGGAGACGAGCAGAGACGCAAGGTAAGTCTATGGACGCGTGCACCCGCCTGCAGACACACCGCTGGATCGGAGAGACAGAGCAGTCAGCGCTGGATCGCAGTGACGTCACACCGCTGGAGGGACAGATGAAAACATGGGGAAAGAAGAGGAAAATCGGAAAAAGAGACATCATTTAAGGTAAGTGCTGACATTTACATTGGGGGGAGGGGAAAATTTTTTTGCCTTTAATGTCACTTTAAAGAAACTGCTGCCAAATATTAAATACTCAGCATATAAACAGATTACCTGTGTATCATTGATTAACAAAAAATCAGCTTATTTCTCTCCCAGGAGGCCTGGGTGTTTCCCCACTTTATGATGCAGTCTTGCCACTTGCACAGTATAAAAAAGATAAAACTTAACAACATACATCAGAGTCGAGGTTTACTTTGAGAAAGGATATTCTGATGACTAGGGATGAGCTTCGGGTTTGGGTTAAACATTAGTTTGACCCAAACTCAAGTCATTCACAGTTTGTGAAAACGGCAAACTAATGCAGGCATTGATCGCTGTTGCATCCAATTACTAGTCATACCCATACTGGCCTTTGAACTGTGGTCAGGTGGCTTGGAAGGGCCAATGATAAGGATGTTCTTATGTGTCAGCCCCCTCTGCAGTGGCGTAACAATCGCCATAGCCAATGGGGCCCGGGCACAGGGGTGCCCGGCCAGGGCCGCCTGGGTCGCTATGGCATGTGGGGGTGCTGGCTGTCACAGAAACAGCTCAGCAGCGGCCACAGCGCATTTCCCCTCAGCTGTGTCAGTGGAGCTGTGTCAGTGACAGCCAGCCGCTGCGGCAGATGAGGGTGGTGTTCAGAATGGAGGAGGCGGGGCCCTCCTCCTCTTGCATCACTGGCCAGCGACCTAAGAGCAGGTGGGGCCAGTGATGTAAGAGAAGGCGGGCCCGTCGATAGAGGAGGCAGGGCCCGGGGACCACAGAGGCGCTGACAGGTAAGAGATCTCAGACCCTGCAGAGCCCACCATAGAGAGTCTGGAGGGTCACTCTCCGCTGGGGCTCTGCAAGTGGCATAACTAGCAATCACGGGCCCCATAAACATTTTTGCTATGGGGCCCTGTGATTTCTAGTTACGCCCCTGCCCCTCTGTATTAAAGTCAGGGTTCCCAGAAGCCTTTGTTCAGGGAATATAGGAGGAGACATGGAGTAGTTAAGGGAAGGTCACAGGCTGTTAGCAGGGAGAGCTAGGTGATGCTGCTGATTGCTGAAAATGCCTATATTTATATTTAGTTACAGATACACTTACTGTGTGTTGGCAGATTAGGGAGCGATCATAGTGTTTGTGGAAGAGTCTGGTGCCGTTACTCAATGTAATATTTACATTGAGTCACAGGCACACTGTGTGTTAAACAATCCCATGGCAGATCAGGAATAGTATACTTAGGGGTATCTTCATGAAGCAGCCGAAGGATCTAGCCGTAGCTTCGGCTGATCCTTCAGTTAGCTTCGGCCCCAGGACCCCTTCAGTTCAGTAGAACCAAAGGGCTGCTGTATGGGCTATTCCCCATAGCCCGTACAGCTCCCGAAGTTGGCCGAGCGGCTCAGCCGAGCCGAAGGCGTATGCCTCGGCTCGACTGAGCCGCACTGAAAGCCGAAGCTGGCCGAATGGCCGGCCGACAGCCTGCTTCTGACAGCTGGGCGGAGCCAGCTATCATCTCACGGCTGGCTCCGGCCATTTGCAGAGAGATCAGCGTTCCTGGTTACCAGCTAACCAGAGACACTGATCTCCAGACAGCAAACTCTCCCGGGCGCTCCAGGAGTCTCCCGCTCCCGGCCGCCCAGGAGAGAAACACTTTTTCCAAGTAAGGTTTACTCTGCTCGATCGAGCAGAGTAAAACTTTCCGGTTTTTCTTTCTGACATGGAGCTGTTGGCTGCGGTCAGAATAAAAAAAAAAAAATAATTCACCCTGGGAATGCATTGCCACTAGCAAACTAGCTATTGCACCTGCCCACTGCTGCTGTCAATCAGCAGAGGGGACTTGCAGTTCTCCATCAGGTCCCCTCTAGTGATTGACAGCAGCAGAGGGCGGGTGCAATAGTTAGTTTGATATTGTCTATTGCAAAATGAAATAGCCAATAGGAATCTAGCTATGCATTCCTATGGCGAAAATTATTATTTAATTTTTTTGACGGCAACAGAACTGTCTGGCCAATAGAAAACAGTTGGGCGGAGCTAGCTGTTACTGCTAGCTCCGCACAATCGTTTTCTATTTATTTTTTTTTTCTTTTTAAACTATTTTTTAAGCCTGCCGGAGGTTCGGCTTAGCCAATCCAAATGTTGGATCGGCTGAGTCAAACTCCTTCTGTACTTCGGGTCGGGTAAACATGCTGGGCATGTTCGGCCGACCCGAAGCCACGCGAAGCAACTCGATGTACGTCTGATGTCAGCCGATATACGGCTGACATCAGCCGTACCAGCCTGAAGTGAATAGCCGAACAGCGTTCGGCTCACTTCGCTTCAGGTTGGTCATTCACTCGGCTGCCTACGTCAGCTTAGTGAATAGACCCCTAAGCGTTTGAGAGTAGTGGAGAAGGAAAAGGGCAAAGGAGCAACACTAGAAAGGTCTTTCATTGTGCTGCCTACTGAAGTGCTCGCATACAGTACTAGTGCTAGACAATTTCCACCAAACACAAACTTGAAGTCTATATTTTGAATATTTTGGGAAAATTTGGGATGGGGAATTGATTTGAAATGTTTTTCGTGCACTTTGTTTTAACATTTTATGAAACATTAAGACAATGCATTGTCATACTGTGCAAAAAGAAGCTCAACAACTATACAATCAAACTGGTATGCCACTGGCCAATTTATTACAAAATTGGGGGCTTAACCTTTTTCCTATGGCTACAATACTCTATAGATTCTATATATCTGTTGTAGCTGCTACTCCCATTGGTCAATTCAGGTCTGTTACCACTGGAAAGAATTGCATTCCTTGCAATAGCCAGAGGTGTCAATCCCATTGTGCAAAAGTTACCTTATAACTTAAAAAAGCAGTGGATCACACATGGCTCCAAATCTTTGTTTTTTGTGGACTTTGTGCGCCAATGAGCTAAAACAAGGAATGCTGCTGGTTTTGACCTCACACGATCGCTGCCCCTACAGGCCTTAACCCTCGCAAACCTCCAGTAGCAGTACACACGACTATTGTGACTCCTCTAGATTCATTTCACAGTTCTTCCAACTCCTCTAATACAGAGACAAAGGTCAAAGATCCCAGTAAGCAGTGTCCCTTGCACCTAAAATGCAGAGCCTTCAGAGAGAAGTCCATGGAGGACCACAAAGTCTTCCTGAAGGAGAGCAACATCTGCTACAAGTGCTGCTCATCGACATCTCACCTTGCTGAAGATTGTAAGGTCAGTGTAAAATGCACATAATGTGACAGATCAGATCACAACACAGCTTTACACCCAGGGCTAGCCCCATAGACTATAGAACACACTCACAACACTAGTGAGCATGGTAAGGAGGAAAAAAAAATCACACTGCTACAACTACACCAGAGACCACTTCACAATGTACAAAGGTGGGAAAAGGAGTCATAGGTGGCAGGTCCTGCTCCAAAATCTGCCTAGTCAGAGTCTACCCAGCAGGTCAAAAAGACTTTGGCCAGCATGATTTACTCCCAAAAAACTTGTGCAGGAATAATGGAGACAGCATGGGGGAGAGCATCTGGCTACCAAGTTGAGTATTGAGTACTCGTGAAAATGCCCGGTACTGGTGCATCCCTAGTAAAGAAGTAATGGAAGCTTTTCATTCCCAAGACCACTCTAATGATCTAAGAGACTTAGATTTAGGGACAGACTCTTTACTTGTACAACACAGTCTTGGTCTACCCTGCGACTTGAAATATGATTCCTTTACATTCCAAATAGGCAGAGAGGAAGAAAAAAAAACACTTCCAGAGGTTCCTTGTCTACAACTAAAAGCCTGTATCATCCATTAAGATTTGCAGTGACTTAGAGATCTTAGTTATTAGAGACCCAACTTGTGAAACATCTGACTGGGACGCCCCACTGTCCCCTGAAAAAAAGGAACTCTTGGACAGAATGGAGAAATTCTCTTTCAGCCTTATCGGATCTCCATGTTTCACGCCCATATGCTACTACACCCTGTACAGAAGTTCAAAGCCAAAAACTTTGCATATTCTCTGATGCTTCTATCAAAGCAATAGCAGCTGTTGCCTACTTAAAAAACTGTAGATGCTACAGCACAGTGCCATGTAGGATTGGTCATGAGCAAGGCAAAACTGTCCCCACACCCTAAGCACACTATCCCTAGGCTGGAACTTTGTACTGCAATATTAGCTGTTAAACTAGCAGAACGTATCACATCAGAAATGGATCTTGATCTCAATGAGTTTTACATGGCAGCAAGGCAGTGTTAGGCTACATCTATAACGAGACTACACTACTCTACCTTTATGTTAACAACAAAGTGCTAAGGATTAGGAGATCCACCAATCCAACGCAATGGCATTACTGATCTACTGACCGTAAGCCTGTAGACCACGCAGCAAGAGCTGTCGTTGCAAGTCATCTTAAAAACACAACATGGCCTATTGCTCTCTTGTATCACACAGGACAGACTGCCCCCCAGAGTGACACATTTGAGCTGGTGGATGCAGACTCACATGCTGGGGTCTGTCCTGGAATCTACACACTTTAGAAAGTAAAGTCAGACAGTCAACTTAAATTTCACAAACACATAAGACTCTCAACCTTTGAGGTATTGCTTGCCTCACTCACATTAAAAGATAGCTTACAGAGAATCAGAAACCACAGCATGGAGACAAAGCTGTACCACTGACTAGCTGTTTCTCGTTAGATCAAATAGTAGTATCTTTTGAAACCAGGCGGGGAGTGTTCTTCCTTCAACAGGCAAAATATTTAGGCTTACTTACCTGCTGTATCAAAATTGGCCACAATATGGTGCTGAAGAAAAAGCATCTATTCACAGTAGCTTGAGGACTCATCTGCTTTAATACATTTCCCAGCATGCTTTAGGTCGTGAAGAAGGAAACCGGTGCATTTAGGGAGCCAGACTTAATTATACAGACTGAGGAAGACAATTCAATACCATCTGCAGCACGTTTGGAGGAAAAAAAACCTACATCCCTCTAAGGAAGCATCGTGATGGGACTGGACTTGTTTCTGTCTGCATTTACACGCTGTCACTATATTTACCTGTTTTACATATTGATGGACTGTTTCTACATTCTTTTACCAGTTTCACCCATCCTGTTTTGTTAATAAAGCTTGAAAATTGAATCCAGTCTGGCGTATTGCAGAATAGAATGGTTTAGCTGCATTTCAAGCTATACACAGGCCACAGGGTAACATGTAGAGGGGACTGAATGTTTGAAACCTATAGTGGGGCACCGTCTTTAAACCATACACATGAATCTGAAGATGATCCAGAACAGGAACATCTCAACTAGTATCAACAAGCCACGGTGTCATGTTCTTTCAGAACCACATGCATTTACAACAAAGATGGAAGAGCAAAGTGCCCAGTGAATTAATGAATCCATCAAGTTGTAGTTAAAAGGGAAGATGAGGTGTTGTTATATTTTAGTGAAACAATAGAGCCAGTATTGAGAGCATAATTGTGAACCTAAGGGTAGTGTTATAGTAGCATTATGGCTGTTAATATGCATTTGTCTCCTTGGCTTTCACATTCCCCTTCTGTTACTCTATAGAAGCTGAAATATGTAGAGGTGCATTGAATGGAGTTGATCCTGCAGCTCCCCAAGGTTTATTTGTTCTATAAAAAATAATTTGTATTTTGTGGAACAAGAGCTGAAATTGAAGGACGGGAATCTGGTTACGACGATCAAGTTACACTTTTTCAGTTATCTACTAGTAATGCAATGATGTTGTCGTTCTTCTTTAACTAAAGTGTGCAATGTGTTTTACAGCAACAACCAGCTGACATGTCTGTATCTAAAACGGAGAATCTGACAGCTGGATGAGACATTGGGACAAATGTGTTGTTTCCTGCTGGCTGGGAATGATGGATGTATTGTAGCATTTTCTCTACCACAGCACATTGTGATTGGAGTTCATATATTGGTACAGAAACAAAGAAAACACAAGCTGGCAGCAAAAAATAGCTGACAAAAGAAATGGGTATGTAGTAAAAAATAAGCAAAAACTGGGGAAAGAAAAAAAAAAAAGCAAATATAGCGGTTGTATGACACATATTAACATCTACATCCACTCAATGACATGTTAGAATCTGGAGGTCAAATGACCCACCAAAGTTTTAAATCTCACACACAAAAAGTCTGCACGGGACCTGCTAACTACAATTTCTTTGACCATTACAAAGATGTCTTACTCATGCTTTTGGACTTTCCATTTAAGCAATAGTTTTACATTACAGAAAATGCTGCAAGGGACAGACACAATTGGTTTGTTTATGACTGCAGAAGGAGAAGAGTGTTAGGATTTCCAGTAAGGAGATCTTCCCTCTTAAGTTTTTGAGTTCCCAGGAGCTGTAAGAAACCAGTGATCAATAACAACCCTCCAACACTCTTGTAAGCAAAGATATCAGTTTTAGGTAGGCATAATTTAATTTTGTATTTACCATTTTCATCTAACTGGAATAACCTTTATTGGAAAAATCAAAATAACTTTTCATCAGTTTATATAATGTTGCTAAATTATAGGCTTTGCTATGCAGGGGCACCCCAAGAACAAGCCCCGGGTCCCC
This sequence comes from Nanorana parkeri, assembly GCF_000935625.1. Lineage (NCBI taxonomy): Eukaryota > Metazoa > Chordata > Amphibia > Anura > Dicroglossidae > Nanorana > Nanorana parkeri. The sequence continues at coordinate 22,997 of NW_017307253.1, forward strand.
TGCTGCTGTGTACACCCATCACAAGCTCTTGCTCCCTTGGTGGTACCTCACCGTAAAGGAGTTCATGTGAGTGCACATTCTATGTAGAAAGTCTCTGCCACAAACTGTCCTCTCGATCTGCCCCCTGCATCCATCGGCAAGGAAGTACTGTGTAACTGAATTGTAATTTGTGGTGGTGTGGTGCCCCATTCCTACACCTATTCATGCACGTTCAACCCTTGGAGGTGTGCTTTGAATTTGCTATGTAAAAGTGTGGTAGCTGCAAAAAGGACTCTCCAGAAGTCTTGAGGATGCATAAGGGGTCTGGTGACTGTATGACAAAATATTGGTTATCTGATGGCTGCACAAGTGGGTCTCTGGAGGAGTAAAGGCTCTATGGGGTTGCTGAGGTCTAGTGGCAGAATGAGGAGGTCAGTTACACGCACCGTTTCTATTTCCTTTTCCTGCACATTTATTAAAGTCTTATAGCATTCTGTAACATATAATGCTTTGGTTCTCCCAATGGATGGAAGTTAAGAAATCCGTTTATATTCATAAGTATTATGACTAGATTTATGAATTAGGTAAATATAGCAGTTCTTTTTACTGAGCCAAGGAATTGTTTATTGTTAACTACCATCGGCTGAGACCAGTACTAGCTGAAATCGGATCACAAATATAACATTTTACATTATGTGAATGCATTATACAATTATTTTAAAGAATCTTCATTTACATACCATATATATTTTAAATAAAATAAACAAACTTGGGCTTGAGTTCATAATTTCATTTTAATATAAAAATAGATTGACATTTTAATGTGTATTTTTATAGTATCTCAAATCATTGAATATATCTGAATTGATTAAACATCTTAAGACATTCTAGTTAGATAGGAAGTCCTGTAATTAGCAAGCTAGTTAAGAATGTCATTTTCTAGTATATTGATACTTATTGAGAATGTCCCATTAACAATAATTTGACTGCTATATTTCAGTATATCACTGTGAAATGTGCAATTGTCCCAAGTGAAAATCCCTGCCTGGCCAATTAAAGCTTGTGAACAATTTTCCCAACCTGTGATCTCCATTCTTTAATGGGTGGCCCACCTACAGCTGACAGCTTCTTCAGTAAGAAAGCAGGCTTCATACTTGGGACATCTGGGTTGGCCTTGTAATATTTTTCCAAAGTGTCAAACACTTTAGATAACCCAACAGAAGAGGCATAATACATGGGACCTCCTCTGTACTTAGGCCAGCCATAGCCATTGTTGTAGATGACATCAATATCCTCTGGACATGAAGCTATTCCATCTTCTAAGATGCGGAATCCTTCATTTGCAAGTGCATAGACACATCTTTGCACAATCTGTTCTGCATTTGAGGGCTGTTTTTTTACTTGATGTGTTTTTCTATATTTTTGCAGGAAATCCTTTAACCATGGGTCTGGTCTTGCATTTCTACCCCCTGGCTTTTCATACTGATACCAACCTTTACCAGTCTTCTGCCCAAATCTTCCTGATTCACACAGTAGGTCAGCAAGGGGACTGTACCTGTTGCCTTGCCTCTGCCTTGCAGGGGTACCCTGAGGAACCTTGGCACCGGTTAGCCCTTTTTCTGTTCTAGACCTCCAGCCAACATCCAAACCAGCCAGATCCATCATCCGAAAAGGACCCATGGCAAAACCAAACTCTTCCATGGCTCGGTCCACTTCTTCTGGATAGCACCCTTCTTCCAATAGGTAATTTGCTTGCTCAAGGTAAGGACCCAACATTCGATTACCAACAAATAAGGGGCAGTTACCAACCAGGACTGCTACTTTCCCTACTATTTTGCCAAGGTTCATAGCTGTGGCAATGGTAGTGAGTGAGGTTTTCTGACCTCTTACCACCTCTAAGAGTCTCATTATATTGGCAGGAGAAAAGAAATGAGTACCAATGACTTGGTTAGGTCGGTTTGTGACAGATGCAATTTCATCAATATTAAGTCCAGATGTGTTGCTGCATAAGAAAGCATCTGGTTTACAGACAGACGACAGTTTACAAAATATCTCTTTTTTCAGCTCCATATTTTCATAGACTGCTTCAATGATAAGATCGATATCTTGAAGTTCGCCAAAGTCAAGTGTGAAGTGAACAGAGCCCAATTTACTACCAGGAGCAATTCCTTGCTGTTTTAACTTTTCAGATTCACGTTCTAGAAGACTATTCACTGCCTTCTTCCCCACCTCCAACTGCTGTGCGTCTTGCTCAATGGCAATGACAGGGATCTTTGCCTTTGACAGCGATGTGACTATTCCTCTTCCCATGGTCCCCAGTCCTGATGAGAAAAAAAGAAATTAGGTGAAATACATATGGATATTGTAAGTATATAAATTATTTAATATTAAATCTGCTTTCCTGCAATCCATTGCATGTAGGCGTATGACTAAACAGCTATTTAGTATAGTATAGTATTAAACTATATACAAATAATGGTAATACATTTAAAAGCAACAAGAAATATTATTGATAAGTTTTTAGAACACCAAGCTTAGAGGTTTACACCAAGAAGGATAAAGTCAACAAGAGATAGCTTACCATACTGTATTTTCAAAACAGTATTCAAAAATACTCAAAAAAGGAGTTTGTAAAAAGGTTGTAGCCTCCTGGAGGACCACAGGTACTCTTGTCCTTTACCTTTTCCTCAGTCCCTTGTGTCATCTGGCCTGAAACTATAGCATGGTTTATTAAGTAAGCCCTTGCGCAACCAAGAACTGGAAGGCCTGCTCGCCTTAAGGGAACGGGGGCTGCTACAAGTACAGCTACAAATCACCAGCAATAATAATATATCCCCTATTACCGTGATTTTTAAAAACCCTAAAAATGGGAAAAGCAGCTGTGATTCCAAAAAATATATTATATCCACATATACAGCCAATGCTTAATAACAGACTTGTGCCACAAATAATAAAAATAATGTTGCAAGGTTTCTTGTAACCGGGTCTAATTTACCATGCACAAAAACAGCATCACAATAACCAAAATGATTGAAAAAGATTTTTTTTTAAAGGACAAAAAAAAGGACAATTAAAGCATAGAGTAATAACCAGTAGCTTCTTGTAGAAATTTAGCACAAGACTATTTCAAAAATAGTAAATTTGTGTGTCCGTCTAATTCTGTTAAATTGTCCAAGGTTTTCCTTCCTTATAGATTGTTAGCTTGGGAAGGGTCCTTTTCGTTCCCTGTATACCCTTGTTTTGTCTGGAGTCTATATTTTTTCTTGTAATATCTTGCAGCTTTACAAATATAGAATAATCATAATAATATAGCAATAACGGCCAAGGTCCCTGGTTTTCAGGATCACACTAGGTTGGGTGGCCAATATTTTATAGGTACACCCAATCTAAGGTTAATCTCTAAAGAGATATACTGGCTGAATGTCATGAAATTGGAAATGTTGAACAAAAAATGCAAAATTTTGCCTTCAGTGCAGCTTTATGCAACTTTCAGCTCCAGGAAAAACAGGGTCATCTGCAGAGATGTTTGTATTTTTTGTGGAAACCCCATAGAAAGGGTTAGTCTTTCCATTTCAGCTATCAGGGAAACACTGCTTGACTTAGTCACCTTCAATAGTTCAAACATCAAGAGCTGGTCAGAGCTCTAGAGGTATACACACACACCATTCATTTTCAGGTCAACTGCTGAAAGAGAAAGTACAAAAAAAAACCCATTAATTCTGGCAGGTAGAAGATCTAGAAAACCAGGCACAGAGGGCTTGCTACTGGTGTCACTGGAAGATATAGGAAACAGGTAGATGATTTAATTCTCAATCATCTGCCTAACTCAAATATCTGCTTGGAATCTTTAAATGGAATTTGTCAGCCATTTTGGACTAGCTATGCTAATAGACCAAAACCCCATCTATAAATGATTATAGATAGAATAGGTGAATAGCTAATAAACATGCAAAGTTCAGTTTACTGATGATAATCCTGCTCACCCTTACTCAACCAATAACCATACTATCGTTCCTATTCTATAGATAATTGCTCCCCTATCGCAAATTTTAATCTCAACCAGTTAAAATTACGGGCCCTGAACATTACGCTTCCCTCGTCTGAAATTTCCCCGCAAATATCCACCTTTGCCTTCTCCTGGGCAAGCAAAACCTAGATTATCTGGATATGAAAATCCCCTTTTCCTACAATTATCTTTATATAGCAAATGATCACCCTTTATTTGGTTTTATTCACCCAACTTTTCAATTTTCACACAACACATCCTGGTTTGGCCACATCAGTGCCACCAAAATGAATATCCTTCTCATGCTACTGTACTATTTCTGAAATCTCCCAGTTCCTAGTCCTTCTACTGCATTCTGCTTGCTTCTAAACCACATGTTGACAATATTTGGCAGGACTAGCACCTAAGAATCACACACCAAACTATGTACAAACAAACAAAAAGATGGTGGTATCAAATATATTCAAATACTTTCAGGCGGCCTACATAACTGCCAGAAAAGCAGACAGATCCCTCTTTGCAAGCTATTATGAAGAGCCGTTACAGCCACTAAGCTGTATTGCATCTCACCGTGTTGTGGAGCTGCGTGCTGGCTCAGTGTGTTACAAATTATCTCTGATGAGAATACTGTATAATGTGCCCCCCCAGTTTAAAAAATATATAGAACATTAGAAACAAAATAAAGTTTTTTTGTTTTAAAAGACAAGCATACCACATTCTAAAATTGTTCCAAACTAAAATTGTATTTCACTCCTTGTATTTTGTGACCTATAACTCCCAAAATAAACTGAAATCCCAGACATATGGTATACCCTATAAATTAGGACAAATAAACTAATTTATTATGAATTACTTTGTTCGCTACATTAATTATGTACACATTAAATATTGCCGTAACTGTGAAAAATTTGTATTTTTTTGTATTTTAAGAATTTATTAATGCATATGTCACATCAAATTAAATCCCATTTTGTCCTTTAAAAAAATGGTATATAATATGTGTAGGTACAATAAATGTTTAACCATAATAGCAATCTTCCTCAAACACATAGCAAAAATGGCAAAATTGTTTCGGTACCCAGGAACGAAAAACATTTTTTAATCTCCCCCACTTACCCCAATACACTTTTTGGCAACCCCATGTTCACAACCACCTTTAAAACACTTTGGCGATAGTGGACATCTCACCATCACATTGGAAGCGTACCCCACATTAAGAGTATTCTTATTAGTTAATGCCTTGATAACCCTCAATCCCCAAGGTCAACACCGTTCCTCTACTTGCAATTAAATTCCCTGTCATTCACATTAGCCCACTAATATATCCTAAAATGACATAATGATCTTGGAACAGAGAAATAGTTGGAAAACTGGACAACAATTTGGTTGGCAATATCCAAATGCTCCTCCAATATTGCTTCAATCAGATTCGGTACATAAGGTCATGACCGTATGGTACCTAGTCGCCACCAGGATAGCACACTTTAACTCCTCCTTATTGAAGGACACACACATACAATTGTGTTGTATTTATATCTGCCTGGAGTTCAGCTTTAATTGGGTCAATATCCAATTTGTGTTACATTTGATTGTATGTTCAGTTTCAGAAGCTCTAGACATCCCTGTAGAGCACATGATGTCCTGCTTTGTTTAGCGAAAACTGATATTTTTACCAATAAAACAAATAGGCTGCTGAGAAAATATAAAGATAGTGATTAATTGCGTTGATATACAAACTCTTTCAAAGGCCAGAAAAATACAGTGAGATCTCATTTATTGTTCGATATGAAAAATGAATATGTCTGTTATATCTGGATGCAGCCAGGCTCTAGTCAGGCTTTTTCTTTTTTTTCCCACATTCCTGACCACAAGGTCCTTTCGGAACTAGTGCGATAACAGGTAAATGTTAATTCATGCTTGCTGTGTCTGTGGCATTCACATACAATGAACCCTTAAAGATTTCAATGGGATTTGCCACAAAATCAAGGTTCTCTGAACTGTGTACCAGAAATGAACCCTCAGTGAATGGAACCTTGGCAAATTTACCCATCACTATAAAGCAGTTGTTCTTAACTGGATGGTCACGACCCAAAAGTGGGTCGCAACCCTGTGATCAGTGGGTCACCATGTGCCTTCCATTGCGCTACATGAGAGGCTCCTCAGCCTACCCCTAGCGCAATACTGTCAGTTCTCGCGCTGAGCAGCCATTCGAAACATGGTGTCACCGCTAACTCCGCCCAATTGTTTCTTTTTCCTTAAAATATTTTAAAAATGTTTACATTTTCCTATTTTTTAAAATAATTTTCAACTTTTTTTTCATTCTTTTTACTTTTTTTCTATTCTGCTCGGTACCTCGGAGGTACCGAGCAGAATAGCCGAGCCGAATTCTGCTCGGCTGCATTCGGCTATTCACTCACTGCCGTTCGGCCCCTATGAGCATAGGAGAGAACGGCAGCCAGTGAGCTGCCGATGCTTCGGCTGAGTCGAACTCCTTCTGCACTTCGGTTCAGCCGAACATGCAGAGCATGTTCAGCTGACTGAAGGCAGCCTGATGTACAGCTGAAATCAGCCGTACAAGACTGAAGTGAATAGCCGAATAACACACTTCAGCTGGGTTCTTCACTCGGCTGCCTTTGGCAGCTTTGTGAACAACCCCCTAAAGGATTTCAACTGAAGTATCATGAGCAAACCACGAAACAGGGCAACTAAATTTTAGCAAAAATGAAAGACCTCTCCTAGGCATATCTCTGATATTCATCAACAGCAGAGCAGGCAATAGATGCAAGAGGACTGATTTAAACACAGATAAATGACAGGTATTTTGCTTATTCATTAACCTACCAGCAACAATTTGAAATCTATAATAACATATAATAAAATGTGAATATTTTCCTTTTACCCCTGTCCCCATTATCCCTTTAAGCCACACAAACTGAATACATGACCCATTTTACATAGCTCCTTTTTTACTTTCAGTCTTTAGACTGTCAGGAAATAATGATCACTGCGTGTTTTAACACTCCGTATTTTAACATTCTGTTATACAGCGCAAACAGCATGTGTGAACGTAATCATACCTGAATGTGTTTTGAGTGCACGCACTTTTGGTTAAACAAAATATGCAATCAAGCTAATAAATAGACTTTAATGCTTAATGATTCCTCAAACTGTTCAGGGTAATCTTAAAAAGTGAGCACAGGTGGATTAATTCTCTGTTGAATTATTTTCACAGGCATGTCAGTGATTTTGAAAAGAACATTTTCAAGGCTCAACCGATGAAGGGAAAAACAACAGGAGTAATGTATGGAATTAAAAATAAAATCTAAAGTAAACCTGTAGGGTGTGCATACACAATAACATAAAGCAGATCTCCAGCCCCCCCCCCCCCCCCCCACCACAAAAAGCTCTGCCCACCCCCCCCCCCCCCCCCTAAAAGAAAAAGTAAAAATGAATAGCTTGTTAAAAGAAAATAATAAAACCAGCTTTTGCTGCAATATTCAGCTTCAATCCAGAGATTACTACGCTCCCCCAGTACATTTTTCTGATGACCTTAGTCTGATGGCCAGCATCATTCAACCCACTTCATCTGCGCCCAGATTATCCGGGATGGGCCCCAGCCTGGGATTGAATAGTGAAATGAAAAGCAGCACAGTGATGAGCTCATCTCTGTCACTCTGCTTTCTCTTCCTATCAGCATGCTTCTTGTTAGCACATGAACGGATTGATTCCTTATGCGGCTTATTCCTTTTACACTCCAGCCCCGCTGTACAGGCACTGCAAGAGGTCAAATTCAGGTATTTGCATTTAAAATATATGTTTCATTTTGTATTAATGTTACCAAACTGAATCAAATATGTATTTTTTTTAATATCTTCCTTGACTTCAGCTTTAAGGCTGCATTTAGATAACAGACTTTAAAGTACTGAATTAAAAATAGCTCTCCATCTTTCCAGAGTTCCCCAAAATACAAACCTCCTCGCATGGGGAGAATAGGCCCATCCCTTAGGTGCTAGGACATGTAGTGGGTGTGACTATGATTATCCAAATACCGAACCCCAGAAAGTCAGTATTTGCATAGGACATTCAGAAAGCTCCAGAAGTGCTTTGGAGACGGAGCTGAAACAGGAGGTGTGATGTGGCACCTTATGGTGCCTGCTGTGCAAACTGCTGCCAACATTTTTAGTGTATATCATAAGACAAGCTTTAAAGGAAATCTGTACAAAGGGAATATAGTGTATGCCATTGCTGACCTTCCCCTTTCTAAAAATACTAGTTACCTGGGTGTAAGGCTGATGCAGCCATCTCATTACTTTTAATGACCAAGAATAAGCACACAAATTAGGAGCTCTGCCTTCACTCTGACATTTCTGATCTGCATGCATGTTCCATTGTGTCCTGGGAGAGTTATGTACTGTGAGGTCATGATGACTTTCACTCTGCCTAGAGCTTTGTAAGAAGGTATGCAGGTTCTCTCCTACTTCACCAAATACAGTAGAATCAGTCAAACCACTAACCCCAGCTAAAATGCAGGTATATGTATCTAGGGATGTGGACGAGGAAGGTGAGAGTATCATTCAGTTGGGGTACCTTAGGCATTGGAATTTTTTGAGCCTGCTGTCATTTAAATTGGGGATGCACCGATACTAGTTACATAGTTACATAGTATTTGAGGTTGAATAAAGACATTAGTCCAACTAGTACTGGTATTAGTGCCGATACCGAGTATTTGGGCGAGTACTCGCCCAAATGCTCCCGATAACGGAACTTCCGGTCCCTCATCACCAGGGAGCATGGAGCTGGCTTACCGGCCAATCAGGAAGCTGGATGGCTTGTAATGATTGGTTGGGAAGCTGGGCATTCAGGAAGCCGGGCAGCGAGTCATTACCCCCCCCCCCCCCCTTCCAACTCGTCGAAATCCCCAACTAACTCACTTTCGGGTACTTGCAAAATAGAAGATTTCGACAAGACAGAGTTACACTGCAAAACAGGAAGACAGGAGGAGGTCTGTACAGCTGCATTTCAACAATACTAAGTAGTACACCTATTGGAGAACTCGACAAGTATTGTGGGAAGTGAGGTAGTTGGAGATCTCAACGAGTTGGAGCTTTTGATAGAACACCAGGTCACACAGCATAACGCACTCAAACATAACTCAACACCAATACACATTTAACTTATAAACTGATCACCATGTCGTCACAACCGGCTTCATGCTTCGTTGTCACCTGGTGATGAGGGAGCATAGAGCTGGCTTCCCGGCTAATCAGGAGGCCGGGCGGCGAGTCATTACACGCTGCCTGGCTTCCTCAATGGGACTTCCGGTATCGGTATAGGTGAGTACCGGGGAAAAAAAAAATGGTACTCATACTTGATACCAAAAAACTGGTATCAGTGCATCCCTAATTTTAAAAAAACAAAAAACTCTTTTACCATACAAAATAATAACTTAACTACCTAATTTGTAACCAACAGATCATAGAGTGTTTACAAAATGTAGAAAGACACCCCGGCTTCAATTCTCTATTCAGTCCATTTGGGGTTACAGTATCACATTGATGCACAATCAATCAAAATCACCCCTTCGGAGGCTAAACTGTAGCTTGAAAATACACTTTATTTTTACCCCCTAGGAAAGTTTTTTGTTGAATATGGCAAAATGTTCACCCAAAGGATGTTTTGGCAATATAATTTGAATGTTCACCTATATGGGTGCGTAATTCACATTTTCTCCTGCCAATATACAGAAGTCCACACAGACACTCAATTTGATATACTAATTTACTCACAGAAAAGTTAATGAGAGTTCCTATAAGCTGTTGCACTCATCAACATATTAAAAAATGCCCTCCTACTTTATTCAAACTGCCAGGAGTTGTCATTATGTGGCCCTTATTATGTCCTGAGGTGGGGAACTCACACATAACCAACATATTCCTAAGGCTTCTCTCCCTGCTAGCCATAAGGCTTGGATACGGATCCACAATTTTAGCAATCCCTGCTTTGCCTGTAGGATACCTTATTGTCTCTGTAAAATATTACGTAGCGCAATCCAATTTGAACCAACCATATTAACTAAACTTAGCTCCTGTTACTCCTCAGATCCTACTTGGTCACTGCAAAATTAGTAATGGTAATACACTCCTGGGTAAAATATGTGGGAACAATACTTTTATCTTGTAAAACAGTGGTCTCAAACAGTGGGTCAGGACTCAGGAATCTTTAATGTGGCTCTCAGTAACCTTTCTGCAGGTGCGGAGCTCAGTGTCTGTCTTTATGAGCATTTACTGCACACACTCCCTGTTAGCATGCCAATTCAAAGGCTACATAATTAGAGTTTAACTACTAAAAATTGAACAGCAGGTTCAGTGCTCTTTTTTTACATTTAATAGTGGCTCATTATGACCAGCTATACTTGAATATGTCTTACAATCCGACACACTGGGGTGCACTCTTATATACAATATTGTTTATCAAGGTTAGTTCGTACTTTGCTAGGCGAGAAGGGGTTTACCTAATGTGTAACTATATCCACCATTATTCCAGCAATGCAACATCCGCAAGCTCTCTCAC
>NW_017307253.1:33586-40025 GCF_000935625.1 Nanorana parkeri
GATCTTTAGCTATCTTTATGTGTTTGAGTGAGATGACATAACACCCGCCCAGGTAGCCCAGGTGTATCCAAGTTCATACATCCAGCACAAAGGTATGCCAAGAATGAACACTGAAGGGAAAGAAGTTACTATACTCACCTTTCCCCTGGTTTCCTTGATGTCATCATCCTCTGATGAGATCCCAGTCATTGCTTAGTACTCAATATTAGGTGCTTTTTCACTATTTCAAATGGGAAAGGGGGGGGGCGCTAATTGTAAACAGGGAACCTTGCCATTAAGGTGCAAGGTCTGCTTTAATTTAATATGTTTGTTGCTGTTCTGGAGTTTGTAGCTAGTAGTGGTAGTAGTCAATCACATTCCACTGGACTACTTCTGTAATGTTAAAGATGTGCAAGAAGCTTATGCAGTTATATAAGCTGCAATGCATATTTAACATTACATAGGTTTGGTTGAATGTGATTAACAGCTATACCATGACCTGGATTAAGGGGAACCTTTACAGATATATTTCTACAAACATATTAATCACTAAACACTCTTTCTACAAACAGCAAATTGGTCACCACTTTTATAAAATCTGCCGTTGTTAAGACGCATTTTGAAGACATTATTTGGCAAATTCCTTCTATAGCCATACAAATGTTCGGTTTAAAGCTCCATGGAAACAGGCTAAGCAGCTCTGAAAACCATATAAGGTCCCATAAAATGTGAAAAACTTCATTAAAAAAGGACAATAACAATATCATAACCAGTAAATATTTTATCTCCTTGAAATAACCTGTCATTGTTATTAATCGGTTACGAACGTTATGCCATTTGAAAAATGTATGACCCAATACCAGAACTAACATCTCTTCCTTTGTTTCCGGTCTGATGTTCTGATGTCTTTAACATCTTACACCAATTCCTAATTAGGTTCCTTGAATCAGCGTATTTGGAGTTTAAGACCCAGGACATTTAGGCTCACAGAAGAGCTCTGCAAGCAGACACAGGCTGCTAATATATAGCCATATTATTGTTGTAAGCAAGTCACGGTACACAGTAAGGTGTTAAATAGTGAAACGGGTTATACATAAGTACCTTAAAGCAAACCTGTGCAGGTAAAAGCAACAGGTTTTCACTAATCCCCCCCTCTTCTGAAGCACATACTCACCTTTTCTTTGTTTGCCCTGGAAATTGAGCAATTTATAATGGAGAGCAAATATCACTGTCTCCAATATACTTCACAGTACTACTGCATATCTCAAATTGCATTTTGTGACCCATTCTTAAAATGCAGTCTTCAGTATGGTGCCTGTAGAACTCTCCGCAGGATTCTTTTTTTACACAACTTGCATTTATTTTCATTGAGCTTTGCTGGATTCGGACTTCCAATGCCAGTGAACTCAAAATGTAGCTTTGTAATCACACCACTTTGCTTTTTAAATTTGCATGACTTTTTTTTTTCCCTTTTGTAGGAAGTGCACGCGTCCATAGACTTACCTTGGTCTCTCCTCGTCTCCCAGCCAAAAATCCGAACTGCGCATGCGACTGCCACAGGATGCTTTGCGGCCGCCAGAGCAAGTTCGGATTTTCGGACAGGAGCGTGCGGCGGAAGACACCAGGTAAGTTTAAACCGCTTTGAAAAGAGCAAAAGCACAACTTGAGACCCCACCAGGCCACCCAAGACACCACACAGTCCACCTGAGACGTCCACACAGCCTACCTAAAATTCTGTACAACCCACCAGAGACCCCACCGGGCCACCAGAGACTCCACACAGCCCAAACTTCAATCCTTCAGCTCACCTAGCTGGGTAACAGTCTCTTTCCCATAAAGCCAGGCTTCCTTTTAAACACTCACAGCTGCAATTATGGGCTACACCTGTGAGTACCAAGCTGCAGCGACAAAACCTGGACTGGGCAGGTTACTGAGCTCATGGGATAATGTCCCACCCTTCTCATTAATGCTTTCCCTGGGGTTTCTTTTAACTAAACAGAGGGATGCAATCTAAAAGGCTTGGTCTTACATACCTCCCATTTATAACCATTCCTTGCTTTCTGTCACAATATACATATACACACACACACATATTTTTTAGTCCCGACTACAATAAAAGTACAAAACCGCTATACTTTCCCCTTAACCAACAACTTTCGGATAAAATGTTCAACAAAAATATTTGTCCTTGGTGCACACCATTGTTGAATCATCTAGTTAGTGATATTTCTTGGGGGCTCCCAAATGCAGATTTTCCAATCTCCATGTATGCATTCAACGAGGAAGAATAATATAATATAACAAAGAGGAGTGATAGTGAGAAATGTAACATTTTAAAATGTCATTGTAACAAGGACTTTTTTGGTTGAGCCAAGATATGTATTCGAATAAAATCTAAAATTATTTAGGTTTGCACTATTGAAAAATGTGTCAACAATTTTTAAAAAACTTGTTCATCTTCACAAGCAGTTAGTTTACTTATTTTTGCTTGAAAAAGTAAAGTCGGCCCAGATTTGGGTTTTGTTGGAAAATAAATAAATCACATTTGAGTCTCCTATCAGGTATTCTGCCCTTTTTTTTGTTGCATATACCCCTTGCTATGGATTCTTTTTTTCAAATGCTGTATTGCTTGAAATGGTAAGAACTGTTTGAAAAAAAAATCATGTATGTTATGTATGTACATTATCATGTATGTACATTATCATGTGTAAAATATTCAAACAAAAATTAACAATGAGCGTGTTGGTTGCAACCTACCTATGACTGCTGCTGTACGGACAGATTTTGGTTCTTCAGTGTCCCATCTTGCACCTGAGGGATGGGTCCATTTTCCAGCCTCCCTTTCTGAGAAGAAGGCATACTGCTGGGCTTGTGGCTGGCCTGTAGCCCACAGAGAGAGGAACAGTTGTCTTTCCTTCTCCACACCTCGATGGTAAGGCAGATGGACGGATGCTCTTACAGCTTCAATGCAGGCCAAGGGAGCCTGGGCACCTCGGAACTGCTTCTTCGCTTTCTCTACTGTAGAATTCAGGAAGTCCTCCATATTGGGATTTAAGGAAATATGGAGAGTACTAAGTCTCCGTTTATTCAATGGATGTCCTGGGAAAAAAAAAAAAGGGAGAAAATTATCTACAGTAAATCCTTTATCTAGTCCATGGTCTTTTCTATGTTGAATATTCTTGGTACTTCATTTAAGTTTGAGCACAGAACATAAAATATGGGCTACAGGTTCACTTTAACCAACGGAATGCAAGCAAACATAAGCAAGAAGGAAGCTTTGATTAAAATGTAAGTAAAAGATTAGAGAAGCAGTATCCAACCTGGGCACAGACTGGAACAGTGAGTGTAAACACTGTTCACAGAACCAACTTGAAATGGATTCCAAAAATATTCACCATTATTATTCTTATTATTTAGGATTTATATAGCACCAACATACAGTAATACCAATGGTGTTCTTGTTTCTAAATCCAGCTCTGAGACATACTGAACACCAATCACTTTTCATGGAAGTACAGCATCTTAAACATCTAGTAAGGATATACTGTAAATTACTTTTGCTGAAAAAAACTACAATTCATTAATAACTTTTCTTTGCCTATTTGTTGCAGTGTTTCTCTTCTTTCTGCAGGCAGTGAAATACACCAATGTATCACAAGCACATCCAAAAGCATTGGATGCTCCTTAACCCCTGAAGGAGAGAGGCGACAGATGGAAACATCTCTTTTATCTCATGCAGTTTAGAGAAGCAGAACAAGTGACAGTATTTCTTCAAATGTTCTGCTGAGACATGAATATGGGCTGAAGACTGGTGGCTGCTAAGTAGTTCAACTACATCTTTCTATCCTAAGGAAAAATATATGTTCCAAACATGATGGTCTCAGTCCATTCCTCAAACAGTATTACCAGCTGTGAAATGGTTTCTTTTCTGTCCCCTCTGGCAGAGATGGAAACAGTATAGTCTTCACACATTAACTACGCAGCACTTGGGGGCTTCTTCCTCTCACCAGACTCATTATTAGTTCTTGCAGGTCTGATTCCCAAAATGAAAAACTAGATCAAAGCGAGTTGGCAATAGTAATCAGATTCTAGATGAGGTTTTTCTAGTGCAGGTTTAAAAATTAATAAGGACAACTTAATGGAAGCTATGAGAAACATGTCTATTGTTCAATTGCTGGCTGTCATAAATAATCCACATCGCTTCTAGTGCAGTACCGCAAATACACAAGGTAACTCAAACCCAATAGTAGAAAACTTGCAGGTGATGTGCTTTCTCATAGATCTGGGAGAAGCATGGTTTACGCACTTACAATTTGCAAAAAAAGGCCCTTAAATTATTGAGTTATAACTATAAGGCTGTAGGCACAGGATTGCCTGGATACCTTTACATGCAAGAAAGTACAGTATTATTTTCCAGTAGAAATTCCAAATAAAAAAAAAGGCACATTTTTCAGGGTACTGCTTAGGTACAATCATAATTTCTAAATGTCCCCTATAAAATATAGCAAATCTTCAGTTTTTAGTTAAATTCCACTTTAAAAGCTTCAGCAAACCTGCCCAAAGATAGCTAAAAGCTTTGCAAAAACGTACTGTACACACTGCACTTATACAAGCTGAAGCCCGTGTAGAATGCAATATATCATCCATTACAATTAATATAAAAAGGACACTGAACAGGAAGGAACATGTTTGCAGGCTGACTGATTATAAACAAGAAGCTAACAATTCACTTTATAGCAAAAATTCACCATCCAGCACTTTATGTTGCAGTGCACTTTCATATTCTGTAAATTCAACTGGAGAATAGGCTGCATTATACACTACAGAGATGTGGCATACCGTCTTTATATATAGTTAATTTCTATTTTTTTGGTTTTCCTGACAGATCGGATAATCAAATGCCAACTACCATCATAGACTGTGTAACCACCATCAGCTGACCTCAATTACACTTAAACGCCTTTTTGCGATTGGAGTGCATGTGAGAATGCTTACAGTGATAGATACATTATTTGGATTTTTATTATAAAGAGAAAAGAAAATAGTCTGTTAAAACTGTGACTCGGGTGTTTACAAGCTTGTAGAAGACTAATTTTCCATTTATTTTTTACTTTTTATTAGCTATTATTTATGGTTTCATTGTTCAGTATGCAGTATTGTTTATTGTTATGTCTCTAAACACAACCTGATGCTTTCTGTGGGCTTTGCATTGCATCATCAATTCTTGTTTTAAATGTTACCGCAGCTTAATTGTTTTTTTTCTGGGCACACAGAAGTGGCCTCTATCTTTTCCTGAAGCAGAAATCTAATAGGCACATTTTATACCTAAACTAGTATAACATAATCTCAATATAATTTCAGAAAAATTTACAGTCCTTCGTATTTATGGGGTCCTATAAGGCTTAATACATTTACACAGATTTTGGAGAAATCAAACCATCATTAGTCATTCCGTAGTAGGAAAAGGCATAATGTTACTGAACAGACACCTTAAGATCTAAAAGTGAACCTGTGCTTTGCCCATGTATGTGTGCCCATTCACCCCCTTATTTTCTTTTTCCATCCCAAATTGACTTCCGGGAAGCAAGAAAAGATAGCCCTATATAGGCTCAAGTGCTCCTCCATATAGAGCTTACACAGGGCTGACTGTCTTCCCACACCATGTGATAGTGCTGGGCTAATCATCTAGTACAAGCTCTGTCCCATGGAGTGCGTCACATGCTCCTCCATATACTAAAGTACCAGTTATTTTCTTTGCCTTCAGCAACTGTAACTTTTACTATTTTCTATTGGGGGTTTAATGCAGCTCTGCAATTAGAAACAATAGAAAAATATGTAGGCGTGCTTTAATTGAATCAATTTGTACATTGCCAGCACTGTTAGCTTTAAGCTTTTAACTCTAAATTGTTATAGAGAAGCCCCTTCTAAATTCCGCACTGTACCCAGCAATCTAGGCAGTAATTCCATTATCCGCACTAGGAAAATGTTTTTATCTCATATTACACTGCAGTAATCCTCAGTAAAGATATTAGGTATAGCAGACAGCTTAAATCTAGCACCCATAGCTAGACTCAAGTGTGTGTATAATTACTTTGTCAGTTAAATGATACGCAGTTTAGGTGGCTTGCCTATAATGCTTGCACAGTGAGCAAGTCATTTTTATTTCCTCATATAGCAGATGAATAGGGCTGATGTAAAAGCATTTAAACAATATAACAGGGGGAAAAAAGCAATAAAATGTACATACTTTCTACCTGCCCAAAGCTTCTGTTTTTCAGCTAGTGTCCCATTACTAAAAATAATTTCCAAACTCTTTTTTTACATCATTTTATTCAGGCTACTCTAAAATGGCATGATTTATATATTTTTATTGAGCCCCACAAACTGCACGATTGAGAAACAGTACTAAATAGCAGGAGATGTCAGACTATACACAAAATAATGAAATAATAAAAAAGGA
>NW_017307253.1:40043-48421 GCF_000935625.1 Nanorana parkeri
ATGAAGGCATATGGCTACCCAGTAATGTCCTTATATGCATTTCATAGGAGGACAAATCAAGCAGTTGTGAATTACACAGGGATACAAAAAAATATACCTTTTTTTGCTCTCAAACAGTTGCAATGGTTCTTGGACAACTTGGAGATTTGTGGATTTATAACTTTGATGAATTGCTTCTCTTTACCCCAGGGCTAGAGTTATACTTTCTGCCTCCTAGGCCACTTTTTACTGCCCCTTCTCTACCCCACCCAGTTGATTGGCCAACTTTAATATAAGATGAATAATATCAGGTCATGTATCCACACACGGTAGCCGAAGCTGAGGGCCAAAAGGCTAGAAGGGCACCCAATTTGTTTCAATACACCAATAACCAATGGATAGAAGGAGAAGTTCAAACTGTCCTGCTACTCTGATAGCAGTTTGGTTCCATGTATACTTACCCAGAGTGGGTGAACTATCTGCAGCTTTCAACATTTCAAAATCCCATGGAGTACTGTAGGTTTAAAACAGCCTACATTTTATAAATGGGCCGAAATGCAGGCTGCAGTAGTGAGTAAGACTGCAGAATATAACAGGGTAGGGATAGCGATATCCACTCTAGGTTATTAATGAGTCCCTAAAGTGTATTTCCAATTTTGCATGGAAATTTGAGAAAACCCCACAATATATTGGTTGTGTGTTCCCATTCACACATTAAAGAAACACTTTACCCTTATTTTTAAAATAACAACAAAGGCGCCTTTAGAAATGTTTAGTAACGACAATCTACAAACACATACTTCTATTTAGTTTTTGCATTCCTCATTTTTCTTTTCTTACCCAGTCTTCTGACAGTGGCCATTTTAACTAAGGGCAGATGAATTCATCTCCCTCTACTTCCTGGAACTCTGGCACATGAGACTTGGACATGTGACCATGCACATCATCTCAGAGGAGGAAAATGCCTTTCAATGAGATCTCATGAGATTACGGATGAGATTTCCCAGAAATGGTCTGCTGATGTAACCTCCCCAGGATGCAATGCTTGGGCACAATTACATAATTTGTGACAAGGTGGACCAGGAAATAGAAAAACAATTGTAAGTAAAATAAAAATATGTTTTAGGTAATGAATGTAGGATGATTTCACATCAGCATGCAGAGCTGTATGCTGATGTGATTTTTAGTCAATTGGGGTAAAGTTCCACTTTAACCACCTCCCGTCCATGGCTGTTCCTGGATGACCGGACAGGAGTCTTGTAGGAGCGGGAGGGCATCTTAAGACGTCCTGCCCCTCACACAAGTTGGGAACGGTTAGCAATGTAAACAGCATTCAAGCGAGAGAATGGTTCTCTAGAGACGCCCGATCACTTACAGGAGCTGCGGGTGTGCGCCCCCCGTACCTCCATCGCTGCCACTGCCGGTCCCGAGATCCGCTGTGCCCGGTGCGGCTGGGACCAGCACGCCGACGGTCTCAGGGGAGTTCAGTACACAATCTCCCTTTGATCTCTTCTCGGTCCCCAAATGCAGGAAGTGATGTAAATTACATCACTTCCTGCATTCAGTGTCACTCTCCAGTATAGAACAACGGTGAGAAGCTGGTGAAGCAGATCTCTGCTTCATCAGCTTCTCTGGGGGTCAATAGGTGTCTTAGAGACCCCTGATGTCTCCATAAAGAGGACCCGTCATGTGAATTGGCATTTCACACAGGGGGCTTCTCAGCCCCCCAAGTAATAGACCCAAATAATAAAAAGTTAAGTGCAAAAAAAAAGTAAAAAAAAAAAAAATGAAAAGCATAAAAACAAAAAGAAGCTTAAAAAAGTCAAATAAAAAAAAGTAAAATAACACAAATTTTGTTTTTTTTAAAGTCCACCGCCTCCCCACATACACACGCAAAAATGCATCGGCTGCGCCAACGCGCGCAAGCGACGATTCCGCCTATTGTGCCACACGTTACATATCGCCGCAAACGTCGAAATGAGCAACAATTTTAAGGCCATTAATTACTGATAACACTAAACTGATCAGCGGTAAAAGCTTTTAACGCGTCACCTAGGGCCAATTTTGGGTGTGGCCGTTTTCTGCCATTTCGCGGACGCGTGCAATTTTAAAGCTTGACATGTTTGGTGTCTATTTACCCGACGTGAGCCTGTCTTTTATATTTTACCAAAAAATTGGGGTGATAAATGTTTCATAATATTTCATAGGAAAACAGGTTTTTCCAAAAAAAAATGAGGGTACTTTTTTTGTTAAATAGTAAAAAATAAAAGCCCCAGTGGTGATTAAATACCACCAACAGAAAGCTCTATCTGTCCCCAAACAATTGTATAAAATTAATTTCAGTACAGCATTGCATGACGGAATAAACATCAGTCAAAGTACCTCAGCACTGAATACTGAAAAGTGGCCAGGCCAGGAATGGGGTTTAACACCCCGGTCAGCAAGTGGTTAAGCTTCCCCCTATTAACAGAGAAAAACTTTTTTTTCAGAAAAGAGCAAGTGAAATGTTGACAGCAATGTTTTCATCTTTTAAGTTCTGCTATGTGAACATGTAACATATAAAATAGGTGTTATCCCAATTTGGCTGCAGCAGTTGAAATACGCTTTTTTTTTTTTGCTCATGAATACACAACTACATTAAGTATATTTTTTGTTCTTTGCCTGGAGTTACACTTAAAGATGTATGTAGCTGACGCATACAGGGTACATAATTGGCAGGATGGTGGATATGTTTGGTTATAGTGTGCAGCAGGAGGTGGGAGAGGTTTCTGCGAGTGCTCCATTTGAATGAATGTGTGAATCACTGATCAAGTCAATTTGTTTTATCAGTCAGACTAGGACTGGCAGTTATAATAGTCCTGTATTTTGTAAATATGACCTGCATTTTCCATTGAAGAAAGGGAAATACATATTTGTGTTGTATAGCATTACATGTGACTGAAGACAGTAAAGGTGAAGGTGATAAGTGAGCCCATTTACGGTGATGAAACCAACTAATTAGTGATGAATGATCGGCAAGCTGGTCACTGCTGATGTATGAATACTCTCTTAAAGAATAAGCAAAACAAAATGAATATTTATTTTCTAAAGATAATATCACTAAAAAAATGATGAGGTCATAGCTCCCTCTACAGGTACTGAGTGAAATTGCAACTGCTTATCTACAGCTGTACCAGTGTCATCTTACCTTTTCATAGGAAATAAAAAAGATAAACAATAAAAGGCTATAAAAAAAAATTATTTATATTTAAAAAAGGTGTCCTTTTTTCATTTTTAATGCCAAACTTTTAACCCCTTAATGGCAGGAGGTAAAACAAACTCACGAACCCATTTTTGAAACTTTTGGCAAAACTGTACAATATTTTTGCATCAACTGTAACTGCACCTGCAGGTGAATTGTACTTGGTTCTGTTCAGGACAATTTGGCCCTTCATTTGGTGGTAAATGTTAATAACCATCTCCTGATTTCTTTTCATCTCTAAAGGAAAACTGGGCCAAAATAGTAAAAAAATATTTTTAAAATGTAGCTGTATATTTTTATGGTCATTGCCATCACCACCACAAAAAAAAAAAAAAATTCTCCTACTCCTGATGTTCACGGCGACATGACATATGTGTCTGTAGGGCTGGAAACAATATTGCACATTTTGCTTTTTTTTTTAATCTAAAAAACACATTGACACTAAATAAAACTTTTTTTTTAATCCTACCTAAAACACACTAACACTAACCTCGCTCAAGCCCTGATTTATTTTGTTTTCCTTCAGACCTCTTCTTTAGCAAGAAGAAAAAGATACAATATAGGAGGAGAATCATTATAGGGGCGGCTTAAGGTGGCCATACACCTATAGATGATCTGCAGATTTTCTGTGGTCAGATGGAAAAAGTACAACAGATTCCTCCATCTACGCTAAAGTGTGCGGATGGAGGAATCTCCCAATGTGCCAAGCTTCTCTATCTTGCTATTCGGCCCCGCTGGCTGTCAAAAATATCTGAACAACCTGATTGGATTCAGGCATTGTTCAGGTGTTTTGAGAGCCAGCAAGATACTGAAGCTTGGACCAGTGGGAGATTCCTCCATCCACACAGTTTAGCGTAGATGGAGGAATCTGTTGTACTTTTCCATCTGACCATAGAAAATCTGCAGATAATCTATAGGTGTATGGCCAGCTTTACATTAAAAGTGATCACTATGATTGACTATTAGAATCTTGGCTTCTTGGTCCTCCCAGCTCCTGATCATTAGTTTGTCCGTGACAGCCAAGTCTTGGTGACTGGGACATGGCATGGAGCATGCTTCCAGCACCAACACATGCCGCATATATGCAGTGGATGGAAGTAACATTGCATGTATGCGTGACAAGGTCAGGAAGGTGTTAATCACTGCTGTACATTGCAAGATTATTTTTCTTAGGAGAAACATATTTTTCCTTCTGAATTTCAGCCATTTCATAGGCAGTTGAAAAGAACTTTTCCGCTGCAGTCACATCTACAATTTATTTTTTATGTCTGTAACTGTAGACCAGACATAATGCATTATTCTCAATGGATGTTATATCATCTGTGCTTCTCTAATGCTACAATGTTGCCACAGTATTCATCAGACATATGGAGGCTCAGAAAATGTGTTTCATTTAAGATTGATTCGTTTATATTTTTTTTCTCCGGATTTTGGATCCAAATTTAATTCAGTTCAATATTCGGATCAATTAACATTTTTGGTTTTCGGGTCTGATTGATGAGAATTTTTGGTTTTCGGATCAATTCAAATCCATTTGGATGGAGTTTATTATGCTGTTAAAATGTGATAATGAAAGAAAGAAAAAAAAACAGAGTGGGGCCCACTACAAATTCCAACCAGACCTTTTATGTCAGGAGGAACTTTAGGGGGGACCCCATGCCAAAAAATAAAATATGTGAGCAGTGGCCTGGCAGAGAAAAAAAAAGGGGGTGACGAGATTGTGTGCACCATACCAGGCCACATGCCCTCAACGTGGGGAGGGTGCTTTGCCAGGGGGGACTTTTTTGACATTTCAAACCAGTGCGGTGAGTTTATTCACTATTTTGGGAATGAGTAGGGGTATCAACTACCCCTTATAAAAGGTGGGGGCAGCTATAAGGGGCACCCAGATTCAGATAAGCCATCCTGCCCACAGACCCCAAAAATCACCGGGCCAGGGTTGTGGGGAAGGGGCCCTTGTCCTCATCAACATGGGGACAAGGAGTTTTGCCAGGGGGTCCCCCTCTGGCGAAGCACCCTCCCCATGTTGGGGGCTTGTGGCCTGGTAAGGTGCAGGAGGGGGGGGCACACAGTCAATCAGCGGTAGATGATCGCTCAGTTCTCGATCTATAGAGCTAACATGTGACAGCTGTAGTGTCACACGTCGGCTCGAACCATGGGGTTGATTGCATTTCACTCTCCATATAGTTTTCCTTTAACAAAATATGTTTCTAGGTATACTTTGTAAATTAATACACATAGCAAACATGTAGTGGGGTTTTCTCAAATTTGACTTCAAAAGCGGAAATATACCTTAAAATACACCTGTCATTAGATAATTATGTAGGCTGCTTTTGCTGAACTTTTCCCTTAAAGGGTTCTATGCTCAAAAAGTAAAAATAAATATGTATTTCTATATTTAACTTCTATTCCATTTCTATTACATAGTTACATAGTTACATAGTATTTGAGGTTGAATAAAGACATTAGTCCAGACATTCCAAGTGTGATCCTACTCCTAATAAAGATGCCCACAGGATGTACTTCCTCAATGTACTGACACAATTTCACTCAGCCCTGTGTATATGCCCTTCCTGTATTCTGACCTACAACTCAATGTGCACAATGTAACATTATCATTGCTTGCTGGAAGCAATGCATTATGAGAAATCAAGATTGCATCACATCAAGCTGCAGGGAAAGAGATGCAAGGCACACTGGGAATCCAGGCAGTTGTTGAAAGTGATGGGCAGATGGAAGGCAGCTCTCACTACACAAAAGGGATTTTTTTTCAAGTAAGCTTTAATTGTATTATCAAAAACAACTCTGGTATGTATTCCTATTACAACGCTGATATTGTAACAGGATAGTATATGCTGGGACATTACAACTCTTTCATTTCCTGGCTGCCTTAAAAAAAGGAGAACTATGGGGTTAAGTCTTTTCCCCATAGCTCTCCTTAGGGTAACGGGAGGACACAAACTAGCGTCCTCTCGTCACCCTAGGCTCAGTATACCGCGAGCCGTAGCTCGCGAGGTCGGTTAGAACTATGAGGTGAGTGAAAAGCACTCACCTCATAGTTCTCCTTTAATGGCTTTAACACAGTGTCACTGACCATGAACAAGAAAGGGCATAGTGATTCTTACACCGATTTACAGAATGCTTGTTCTAGTTCAGTATATGAAGCCAGAAAAAGTCCTGCATCTAGCATTTTCAGAGAAGAAGCAATTACAGCCACTGTACTTCTCCCATGACAGGTGGTCTTTAAATGCTAGTATTTGGTTTCATCATTTCCCTTTGCTTCTTATTTTGTTAAGGACTGATTTATTTAGATGTATATACGGACTACTTTTTGTGTATTTATAATCATGTTTGCCCTTTGCTGCGCTCTTTTCTATTATGACAGTATCTGAAGTCAACAAAAGCAACAGAAAAAAAAAACCAAGACGTTACAGCTGCACATTACACTGTATTATCTAGTTCAAATTGCTCTTAAGGTTTTTGTTTAGAGTTTATACTTTCAAGATTCTCTTCTGTGCTCAATGACCATGAACTTGGAAACATTCCTTTTCATGTGAGGTAGCTTCACATCAGTCTAGGAGAACTATCTTCAAAGCCATAAACATTTTATATTATATCTATACCACGTCACTTAGAAAGAGGTGTATACAGGGAAAAGGTTGAGAACCATTGCTCTATTTGCACAAAGTTCAGATTTCATCTCACAATAAATCATCAATAATATCATGCAGTCATGACTATTCTAGGCCTAAGATTTAGAACCTGAAAAAAACATCATTAGGTAGCTCATTGATTAAATGCTTTAAAACTATATTAAAGTCAATAGTTTTTTTCTAGCTATTTCAAATGCTGATAAAATCACTTACAATAGAAGCTGCTCCTTGATGTTTAACATTTTTAGCTGCCTGCAGAATTAGCTGGTCCCCCGAGCACTGGCCATGATATCCTCTTTTAGGTTGGCTCCTTTATCTTGTAAGGTTCCTATGGAGTTACCCTTCTGTGTGCTAGTTAGCTGCATCTCCTCAAACACACAGGCATGGCAAGACAAAACATTTTCCCGTTCCTCCCTTTTCACAGCTAGTAAATGGATGGCTGCTGGAGAACCTGCTGTCCCTTGTGATCCTGTACTGAGCAGGAAGTTCAGGGAAGCTGAGCTGAGAGAGTTGAAGCCTGCTGTTTTTGCTTGGACAAAAATGTAAAACAAAATACTTTTCTGGGCAATGTTTATTTGTTTAATCTGGATTAATTGACCAAAAAAAAAGGGAGAGTTTACCATTAATATAAATCTACCAAAAACAGATATTTTAGAGTCTATTTATAATTTTTTATTTCACCCAGAATTCACACAGTTTGCCAGTTAAATCTAATTAGAAAACTATGCGACTCTTGTGTGAAAACATTTGTACATTAAAGTGCATCTAAATCCAAAAACAGAAATAGAATATATTTTAGCTAACCAGTCCTTAAAAGCGACACTAAACGCTATGCATTAGACAGGGAAAGGCTGTTACTGCACTTTGCTTTTACATAAGCCCAACAGTGTACACACCATTTGTGGGAAAAGGATGTGCATTATTAAGGGTGAAAGTCCTCATATCCAATTAAAAACTCAGGAGTTAAATCTTATAAATGCATTCAAGTACCCTAACTATTAACAAAAATTTATCTTATTTGTGTATCACTCGGCTGTAGATCCTCAAATCATCTCTGAATTGGTACTAACACTGTCCTTCCTTTTGGAGGGTGTCTACCTTTTCTCCCCATGGTCCCGGTGTGTGTTGTGAAGTAGCCACCGCTCCAAGCTCCCTCCCATGATGGACTACAATCTCATGTTTAGTTTACTAATGTATTGCATCATTTTAAATATTGGAAAGCACAGCCAGATGACTGGGGCTCTCCTGATTCAGCACGAGGAGTGAAACTAATAAATGAGGGTGGGTTTATACCACAGGAAGGGAGATTAGTTTAAATCCTCAATATTAGTGATAAGCAAATCAATTCACAAAACAAGCAAAGGGTAAATGGTTTGAATAACTTAATTATATGCATGAAGAGGTGTCCAATATGCATTAAAAAAACAAATAAAACTCAATCACCTGCATTCATGAAAGGATGAAAATCTGCAGATCAGAACATTCTGCATGCAAATGTTTGGGGG
>NW_017307253.1:48441-63956 GCF_000935625.1 Nanorana parkeri
TCTGTTTTCATTCTCAGTGCTGCGCCGCGGGCGGCGGGGGTGAGTAACACAAAAATTAGCAATCAGGCAGGCAGTCATCATAGTGTGAGCACTACCAAAGAGATATAAAAAAAACCCAAGAAAAACAGTGTTTCAGGCAACCAGGCTTCAACTACCATAAAAATATAGTTTTTAAGTAGACTGAGCCTTTAATATGTAATCTGTAGATTACTATTAGGCCTTGTTCACACCAAGCGTGGAGCAGGTGCAGAGCAGAGCAGTAGCAGACCGGATCAAAACTGCGTCCAATGTATTCCAATGGTATTTTTTGCTCCAGATCACATCGCAGCGCGCAGTTCCAGTGCAGGTCCAGAGCAGGTAAAAAAAACTGCCCCATTTTACCTGCTCTGGAACGCATGCTAACGCATCAAAAACGCCTGGAACGCACTGAAAGCCCATTTTAAATTAAAAAAACATATATATTATACACATACATTTTACCAAAAACGGGCCGGAACGCATCAAAAACTGGGCAAAAAAACGCGGCAAAAACACGGCACAACCCACTGCACTGCGTGTGCAGAAACCTGAGCGGATCTGCTCTGCATTTGGTGTGAACAAGGCCTTAATTAGCAGTGTTCTGTGTGCCAAGACAAGAGAACATTACTGACAGCCACTGGTCCGGATTATAGATCACATTGGTCTGTTTACAAACAAACCTGCCAACACCAGTTGTCAATTACGTGCACACAGTGACAGAGGCACAGTGACAGCTGAAGCCAGCAGGCTGCAGCTGTCACAGCACAATACAGTATTAAAAAAATGAAAAAGTTAAACAAATTGATAAAAAAAAAAAAAAGAACAAAAAAAAAAATCTAATTTTTGTCCATTTGTCATCTTATGCCCTTACAAAACAATGTAAAAATGATTTAGGCAGGCCTGACACCAATGCAAAATGTAGTCTGGGCAGCAAAGCGTCAATGACCTTTGGTCATGAAGGGGTTAACGGCTAAGTTTACTTTTGACCATGTTTCATGTTACACCCATATTCACAATACATCACCGTACTTGTAGTGCATCTGTTCTTCCCCCATCCATGTTACTGAATGTAAGATAAAACCAAGGTACGGACATGGAAAGGAGGGAGGATCTGCAGGAGCCAGAGCATTGCACCTGCAATCCACTGGTAATGTTTACAATGCTTTACTAACTCCGATACAAAAATAAATCCAATAAAAAAAAAAGGCACTTTTTTACACTATGTGCATTCTTAATAAAACAGGCAGATTTTGCCTTGAAGTATAATAATAATAGTAGCCAAAGTACTGTAAACATGTAATATTTTTATGGTTTAAATTCTGGTATTTTTATGTATGTATGTATGTATGTATGTATGTATGTATGTATGTATGTATGTATGTATGTATGTATTACACTAGAACCAGTCATAAAAAGCATATTATCTGCCAAACTCGCTGATATAATTCTTATCTGCAGTATGCTATTAAACTTGTTATTTAAAGATCTTAATAGGTCAAGGACTCCTTTTACTGCCTAATTTCAGAATATAATTCATGTAAAATATATTCATAGAAATGTCCTGTTGTTTAAAGTGTGGGCAAAGGCAATTTTTTTTCTAGTTTTAAAAAAAGAGTAGAGAAAGGTTAGACCCCCCTCATTTAACATTTTTATTGCTATCCGTGTTCCTGCAGGAGAGACTCACACCTCTATTTGTCCTGGTGACCATTTTCACTGAGACAGAAAATGAGAAATCTAAAAAGTTTACACTAATACAGAGTTATGAATATTCACATTTCCCTGGCCAACCATTAGGAGGTTTATTGCCAATGGGTCATGCTGAAGATGGATATAAATATTTTGGGGTGACTTTGAAGAGTTCTCTCTTTCCTCTCAGACTTGCCTGGGGAGGGTGTTCTGAGGAAAGGCTCTTTCCTCCTGGCCTGCTGCCTGGGGAGGTGATTGCTAAAGAAAGTCTCAAGCCTGTGCCCTGGAAGCTTTGTGCTGAAGAGTATATTCAAGGGTGGAGGTGCAGGAAGGTGGAACGCCACTGGTGAAGACTTTACTGTTGAAAAGTGTCCAAAAGAGCTAGGCACAAGCTGTAGACATTACAGTGAGTTCTGGTGGCTTATCCAAAGAGTATATGTGCTAATTTGGAGCTGCTATACAGTATGAAGAGTACAGAGTGCCCGTGCCAACTTAAATGCACTCTTCCTGTATTGACTAATTAGAATCTGCATAGTTGGTTGTTTTTGTGTACCCTGTGCCCTTATCCCTCTCTCCCTTATGGTCCTATAATAAACTCTGTTAAGCCTTCCTAAAGTGGGTTCTATGTTATTATGCATCACAACTTTATGATGGTTTTAAAGAGGGCCCTAAAATGTTCAGGCAAAAGACAGAACTGCTGAACCTCATCATACTTCCAATATCTCAGGTTAAAAAAAAAAAAAAAAAAAAAAGGAGACACAGACCAACTGCATTTAAAGGAAACAAGTACTGATAAGTATGGATGCTTGCAATGCTTACCGTTAACTCTGAAAACACTAGCTGTCCAGCCGTTATGTTGAATCAATACATTTCTGTATATTGAGTAACAAGCCAAAAACAAGTATTAGGAGTTCTAACTTTCCTGATCTGCATGCCCGTTCCGAGTCTGTGACTCAGACATTACTGAAGCCATGAAGAGCGTGACAGCCAAGCAAATAGCATTTGTAGAAGGTGGTCAGTAATGCCAGCCTATATATTCTCTCACTACAGGTTTCATTTAGGGTCCATTCACACCACCTGCATTGGGCTGTGTTTGCTCAATGCAGCCCCCAAGGCAAGGACAAGGCCAATTGTCTTCTTTCTGATTGTCTTTACAACCATGCCCGTGTTGGAATGTGCTCGTTGAAAAGTCAAAGTCAAACTACTAATCACATATTTGTTTCCTACAGAGTCAATTACATTGATGTACAGGTTTGTTTACAATATAGGGAAGCGGCCCAAGACTTACAACATTACTGGGTGTTGTTGAGAGAAACATGTAGGTTATATATAGGAATCAATTGCATTATAATTAGGGTTGCACAGATACCAAGTACAGTACTCGGTACAAGGACAGATACTTTTGAGCTCCAAGACTACACTAGAGAAAAATTCAAAAATTAGGAAGCAGCTGTCATTTGTAAGGAGCACACGGAACTCCTGGGATTTGTACAGCTCTGTTTTAATGTATGATTTTGTTTTTATAAATAAGGGGATGCACTGATACCAGTTTTGCGAGTACGAGTACTGGTACTTGCCAAGTACTTACAAGTACAAGTACAAGTACTGATACATTTTTGTTTATTGTCATGTGACAGTTTTTCCAAAAAAAAATACAGACTAATGATTTCAGGACAGTGGTGGAGTGCCAGAGCCAGGTCCCAGCTGTGACCGCTGCAACCTTGGTAGTTCTCCTGGAAATGCCAAGTATCTGTGCATCCCTAATTATAATCTTAATTTTACCAAGGGCGGGCATAAAATGTTCTAAATGGAGCTCCAAGTTGTCCACTGTGTTGATGTTTCTTGCAACGAGTGCGACATGTACTAAAGAAGGTGTGCACAGGGGCAGGAATAGTATCCACAACGTTTCCTACACCTGAAACAAGGCAACCTTTGGAGAAAATCACAAATAATGTCACATGTACCCACATGTGCTTCTCTTCTCCTCTTCCATCTTTTAACAAGTTTCTAGATCGATTTTGTCAACCGTAACAGTTTAATTATTCAAATGCAGCTGAAGTATTACTAAGTTTACCAAAGCAAAGCAAAGTATGCAGTTTGTGCTACGAGAGCATAAGTCACTTGAAGTACTTTGAACTCAAATGTTCTGCAGTCTATTGGAGGGGCAGGGCTTGATTCTAGGTGCATTGCACTTGTTAATACTTTACTCATTATGGATTGGGTTTTTAGTTTCCTTTATATCTAGAATGAATCTATTGAGAAGACATCCCCTGTAATTTTGTAACTTTTCGTTGTATTACTTTATTAAAAAGTGTTTGAGCACTGTCTGTCTTCCAAAACTAAAGCTTCCCATACCCTAATAGATTTATTGGCTTAACAAAAGAAATCTAAGAGAATCTTTCATCTACGGAACAAAGGGAGACAAATATTACAGACAAATCAGCATTTAGGCTCCCATTTCCTCGTGGCCACAGTAAGGGGCAGATGTATACATTCATATGCTCCTCTGTGCCATCTAGTTCTGTGAATGGGCATTCGTCCAGCTTTACACTGGGTGGAAGGTTTATACAGCCCCTTATTGTCCATTACATTTAAATGTGCACATACACTTTATCCTAATATACAGGCTCTCGTGGACGTGAATGCATGTACAGTATGTGTAGTAAAGACACTTGCTCACTAGACTAGACTTGCTGGCCACCACGCATGATGCGGATCTATTTATACTTGTGCTTAAATGTATAAAGAATTTGATTTTACAAAATATAGTACCTGGATCTACTTACCAATAACCTTGCGGGCCAATTGAATAGCTGCATCCACAGCATTCCCTTGCACAACTTCATCAACAATGCCCAACTTTTGTGCTTCTGTGGCAGGAATATGCCTACCTGGAAAACAATTGGCCACAGACTACAAATGAGAAGGAAGCCACTAGATGCAATGTCCATGTATATAATGTACAACAGTTCAAGTAGTAAAGCAGGGTCCTGTACCCGACCAGTGCATTTAGTAGGCCCCAGTTAAAACATTTATACCATTACACCAGTTTTACCATCCAAGTCTTGGGCTGTTTTTTATTTTTGTTTGCTTTAACAGCAACTTTCCCAGCATGGGAAGAATGTTCCTAAGAATGTTTACCAATGGCGAGACCCCCAGAACAGATATAACAACTTGACAATATGTTAACAAGCAACACCAAAATGTTACATGGCAAATGCTGAATAATGTTCTTTAGGGAAAATTGAGGGACTCAAATGATAGCCAGCCCAGCATCAAAACCAAATGTTAAATCCACATTTAAAGAAGAACTCCAGGCAGTATAGAAATGCAGTGGGGCTACTTCTGCACTGAGAATGAAAGTGGAATGTCCCCCGGCATCCTCCCATCTAATAGATTTTATTAGACATGATGAATCACAGGTCATTAGAAGCCAGAGCAGAGAGGGAGAGAGGCTATGGTGACCGGTCTAGCAACCATGCGGGATTGAGGATTGGTGAGCATATCTTTTTTATTTTAGACCCTAGACCAGGGGCAGCAAAACTCCGGCCCTCCAGCTGTGGTGAAACTACAAATCCTATGATGCATCTCTCTCCAGGAGTCATGTCTGTGGCTTGTGAGAATCTTGCAATGCCTCATGGGATTTGTAGTTTCACCACAGCTGGAGGGCTGAAGTTTGGCTACCCCTGCCCTAGACCAAAACAAGCAGTCTCCCCTGCAAGGGTACATTTTTATTTTGCCTGGAGTTGTTCTTTAAGCACTACAGTGTACGGATATAGATGTTACTATTTTAAAAGAAACAAGTCACCTTGAACAATCATATCTAGAGCAGCTGGAACACCTATTAGACGAGGCAGACGCTGAGTTCCTCCGGCTGCTGGTAGAATACCAATTAGCACTTCAGGAAGACCAACCCGGGACTGTAATCAGAAGAAGAAAAGCTGAGAAAATTACAACTAACTTTTTGTTTCGTTTCCATTTACAATATTAACCAACAATACAACCACCACATGTAATGGGAGCAACCTCACTTTCACTGTAGATTGGCTAAGAACATTTTTGCCCAGAGTTCTACTTTAAGGGCTTGTTCACACCACAAGTGCGGAGCAGGTGCAGAGCAGAGCAGGTACAGAACGCATCAAAAATGCATCCAATGTATTCCAATGGTATTTTGGACTCTAGTTCACACCACAGCTTTCAGTTCCAGAGCATGTGGAAAAACTGAAGCATGCCCTATTTTTTTCTGCTCTGGAACGCACCAGAATGCATAAAAAATGCATATAAACGTCCTGTAACGCACTGAAATTCCATTTTAGGCTAAAAAAACGGCCCGGAACATGGCAAAAACGTGTCAAAACGCATTGCATATGCAGAAATTCATGCAGATCTGGTCTGCATTTGGTGTGAACAAGCCCTGAAGTAACCATCTTACTGGGATATTTTACTGTGGGGTGTGCAAGTCTACACAGCAAACACTACACTGACAATTGTGTGAGGCTTAGATCACAGGGACAGCACCCTACACTGCCCTCTGAAAAGCATTCTGCATTGGATCATTTTTCAGAGGGTGATGGATCAGCGGCTGCCTGGTGTTCACTGTGGCTTCCACAATATACTTTTTTTTTATTCTGATGGGGGTTTTCTGTTGCAATATCAAGCCACAACTGTCTACCCACATGGTTGTGCCATGGTCCCATTAATTGCAATGATAGCGGCACCCACTGTCAAATGCAATAAGATGTACATTTTTTGCTGTGCCACGGAGCAAAGCTTCATACCCGCAGAAATGTATACAGCACTGTTTGGCCACAGTGTGGACGTTGCAGCAGGTGACCAGAGGGGCCTCCTTGCTACCCGTGTGAACGAGACCAAAAATCCTAGCGTGTATACAGGTGTCCAGGTTAATACAACCAAGAGATGACAGGCTCACTTGAAAAAAAAATAAAAGATTGTATAAGTATGTAAAATCATCATTTGAATTGTAAGCAGGTTGGGCTTCCCATAATTTCATTCAACTGTAAAAAAAGAAAGTGTTATGCCAATATACATTTACCTGTATGTCTGCCACTCTGTAGTGACATGCCAGGGCCAGCTCGAGCCCTCCACCAAGAGCTATACCTTCAATAGCTGCCACTACAGGCTTCTGGCTGGCTTCAATGGTGCTATTTATATCTTCTAAGGAGACAGTTTTAATAGCAGAGGTGCTAAACTCCTTTATGTCTGCACCTGGAACCAGAAACAAAACACATGGTACGTGAACACAAAATCTGTGCATAGTGTATAACTAGTAACAGGGAGGGGTTCCCACCTCCAGCAGCCCCCTATAAAGCAACAGAAGGGCTCCCATCCCACCCCTGTTTATCTTGTTGGGTAGACTATAGTCTGAACAGAGGAGTTCTCATCAATAATGGAATGTTCATGCTGAAGAAGTTAAATTAAACAGCAGGTAGGACTGCATGTAAACTCTTTAGTCACCCATCTTAGTTTAAAGCGGAGGTTTAAATAAAGATGTGGATACACCAGGGAGGGCCACTCTGTTGCACAATTTTTGCAGTGTGCCTGCTACCCCCTTTTCAGCCAGAGCATCCTAGGTTGCTAAGAGCTGGGTGAGGAGAGGAGATGCCATGCATATCTCCCTGCACCACACTTAGCAACCTGGGATGCTCTAGCCAGCATTCACACCCAGCTCCTGACAACCAATGACGTCAATGGTTGCCAGGAGCTGAGCGGGACTCTGTAGCAGTGTCCAGTTCAGCTGCTGTTAACCAGTGAGATCACAGGGAGGGACACCAGCCAGAGGTAGGCAAGGCGATGATGCAAAGCTTGCACCATCACCCTGCCTCAGGTGGTGAAAATGCTAAGGACACCCCTGATAACTCACATCTAAAATGAGGGCTGTCCCATATCCAGCTGGCTTCTGCTTACTGAGAAATCCCCACAGTGGTGATGTTCCAGCACTGGGGGGTTAAGATCAGCGGCTGTGAAGTACCGTTGCCTCTCATCCCCTCTTCCTTCTCTCTCTCGCCCATTCACAGAACTAGTAGTATTCTTTCCCACAATGCAAAGTATTCTGTGATTAGGGAAGGTGGACTATGTCATTCATCCACCGCTGCTCCAATCACAGAAGGCTGTGCATTCTGGGAAATAATGTGAACAGTTCTGAAGAAAGGGCGAGAGAGGAGGAATGGTCGTTTGTAGCCACTGATCTTAACCCCTGCAGCGTCAAAAGATCACCGATGTGGGGAGTATCCGGTGTTAGGGGACAGAAATGTCCTACAATAAGCAGCAGCCGGCAGGGCATGAGCTTTAAAGAAGAACTCCGGGGGGAAATTCTTAACCCTTGCAGTGGGGCTGCCTCCGCACAGCAAGGGTTAAATGCTAGATTGCGTCTAGGTTAAACAAAAAACAAGGGTATACTCGCCTGAACCTTAGATTCAGCCGGCTGTCACAAAGCTCCCTCCTTCCTGTCTCCAGCTGCAGTGATGGTATGTCCCTCAGTATCCTCACATCCTATACACTGTGTATAGAATGTGATGACTCCAGGATCCTTAGGCAGCTGCAGAGGAGGGGGAGAGAGGCTGGAAGGAATGGTCTAAGAACAAGCCAGCTCCACAGTTCAGGGGAGTATAACTTTTTTTTTTTATCTAGACACAAAAAGAGCACTTAACCCTTGCAGTGCAGGGGTAGCCACACTGCAAGGAGTTCATTTTTTTCCCCAGGAGTCCTGCTTTAAACAAAAACACAAGAGCTACACGAGGGGGTATCCCAGATATTACAACACAGATTGGAAAAAGTATTTAGAAATGTAAAATCTGTGTTTCCCTGTAAATCTAGAAATGGAATGAACCATACCTGCACTGAACTTTCCACGGGATCCATTCAAAACAATGGCCTCCACTTTGGGATCTTTGCTGGCTTCACCAAATTCTTCAACCAATGCATGCCGGACTGATGAACTGAGACATAGAGAATGCAGGATTTACAAACAAATACAAATAGCCAAGTCTGACCTATAGCCAAATATATATTTGATGAGATTTCTGAATAACCATTTTGTTGCAGATTCAGAGCCTGTGAGGGTTGCTTCTATGCACAACTGTTGATCTCATAATCTATGGAACACTTCTGAAATTCTTCCCATTCTGTTTGCACATCAAACAGATATAACAAAACACTTCCAATAAATATTTACCAGACAAAAAAGGGAGGAAATAGAAGACGTTCAGTGTCAACATTAAAATGACACTAAACTCAGGATTTAAATCTTAAAAATGCATTCAAGTACCCTAACTATTAACAAAATGTATCTTATTTCTGTATCACTCAGCTGCAGATCCTCAAATCGTCTCTGAATTCATACTGACACTGTCCTTCCTTCTGGAGGGCTCCGAGCTGGCTCCCATGATGGACTACAATCTCAATACAAATTAGTAAACTAAGGCCAGGTTCACACCTGGGCGATCCGTGACTGCACGACAATCGTGCACAAAACCGTGCGCATGGTCACGCAGTCACGGAGTCGCACCACAACTAATCGTTCTGGTGGTGCCATTATTTTCTAATGGCAGCCCAGTCGTGCCAGGCAGATCGCGTGGTTTCCAGCCACGATTCTACCCCTCAGTTTTAAAAAATCAAATCAATGGAGCTGCGCGGCAATCGCTGTGTGCAAGTGCACACAGTCATACAGTCCTGGGATCACCCAAGTCTGTACCAGCCCTTAGGCCCCATGCACACTTGGCGATTCGCAAATCGCGCGTTTGTCACGCGATTTGCATTTTGCGTAATGTCGCGCAAATGCTTGCATCAAAAACTATTGAATCGCTGCAAAATCCGCTCCAAAAAGGGTCCTGCTGTAGCGACACACAACCCGCGACAGCAGGACCCTTTGCCCCATTGCAAAGCATTGAAGAGCGATATCGCGCGGTAAATAGCCGCAATATCGCGGGAATTACCGCGCGATAAATCGCTCAATGTGAACGGGGCCTTAATGTGAGATTGTAGTCCATCACAGAAGTGAGCTTGGAGCGGTGACTACTTTGCAACACACACACACACACGGACCATGGAGAACAAAAGTAGCCACCCCTCCAGAAGGAAGGACAGTGTCAGCACCAATTCAGAGATGATTTGAGGATCTACAGCCGAGTGATACACAAATAAGATAACATTTTTGTTAATAGATAAAAAAGGTACCTGGATGTATTGTTAAGATTTAACTCCTGAGTTTAGTGTCACTTTAAAAGGAAACCTGTTATAAGAGGAACATGAGGCTGTCTTTGCTGACCCCTCCTTCTGAAAATGCTAGTTGCCAGGCTGCTATCACCATTTTGGTTCAGTACTTTCTGAGGTCAGGATCTGCATGCTTGCTCCTCCTCAGTGGCTCAGAATGTATTTAGGCCAGGCAACAGGCATTTCCAGAAGCAGATCAACAAAGGCAAGCCCTGTATTTCTCTCATGACAGGTCTACTTTAGAGAGAACCAACTGATTGGGCTGGGAGAGGGGTGTGTCACTGACAGTTTTGCACAGGCGAAATGGGTTTGCATGAAGCCCTCACACATTACTAGCAACAGGCACAGTTTGAGCTTTACTGAATACTTCAAGAGCCTGCACAAGCATAGCCAAAGAACAAAACCAACATTACAGATCCTTAGGCTTCACAACCCCAGAGATATGTACTAGTCTCCCCCTATTTTCACCAACTAGGCATGTTCCAACATCAGTACTGCCTGCTTAGTAAATACAGAGCTGTAAAAGACTGTACTGAGCAAATGTGCAAACATGACTGTTGCCAGTTACAAAGATGTAATTAGGGGAGTTGGAAGTTTGATGCACAAAATTAAATGAGTTATTGCAATGCATAGAAGATAGAAATAAAGCTCAGCACACACGTTACAATCTGATTGTACAATCTCCTTCAGATCAGGCAACAACTATGTAGTGCAGGTGTCTGTTTGTATATAAATTGGATAGATTAGGCAGGTCATCATTTTACAGAGACTGGTCAATCTAATGTTGTGTGCACAAAGAGAGTATTGTCAGATTGTAACATGGATGGTGAGCCCTCAGTACTATGGACAAAAGTCTGTGCTCAGCATTGCAGGTTACCTGAGTGCGTTGACAGGAGGGTGGTTGATGGTGATCACGGCCACTGTATTAATCAGACGTCTTGTGGCTGCCATGTTCACACAGTTCTAGCTCGAAACAAAGTACAACTGTGGAAAGAGGTGAAAAGGCATTGTAACATCCGCCCCTTGCCCTCAGCCAATCACAGTACGACCTATAATGACAGCTGTCCAATCAGAAGATGAATAGGCGTGGTTGGCCCGCAGCCCTGTCCTACGTACATTGTTAGTGTTTATATTAAAGGGGACGTTTGATAACTGTATGTGTTCCTATCACTCACAATGCAAGCTGGGACTTGTAGTTCCACAGCCACATATAACCTATTGCTAGTTTTTCCACTAGTAACAATAGATGTGTCAGATGAATATTCAGTATCCATTTGGGGATTTTGTGATGATTCCATGTTTTATGATATGGAATGTAGTAGCGTTCTCTCTACCTTTTGTTTGTCAGTTCACTTTGATCTATATCCCCCTTCCTTATTCTTTCTCCCCTCCTGTACTTGGGTGAACGCTGTCCCTATACATATTCATGTATAAAAAGTAACCACTTTATAAATGAAGCATTTTATTCTTTGGAGGCAGCAATCCGTTTTAGTTTAAGAGATGCCCTAAAGGCATAATCTGCCTTTAAAAAAACAAAAATACATGCACACGTATTTATAAAAGCACAATGTGCATGTATTATTATTATTAATAATACTATTATTATTATTATTAATAATATTATTATAATTTTTATTATTATTTATTTTAATTTTTTAATAGGAGCCAGTAAAGCATTGCAGCTGCAATCAGTGGATCATGGGTGCAATGCTCTGGCTCCTGTAGACTCTTGTCTCTGGAGGAAGAACAAATGGACTACAAGTGTACTGGCCATGCTTGACGTTACACCCTGAGTATAGCTGTAGCATTACACATGGTCTAAAACATGGGTAGGTAAACTTCATCTCTCTATCTGTGGTGAAACTACAACTCCCATCATTTCTTTGCCCCTTCCTCCTCCCTCCTCCATTCATAGAAGTTGTACTATTATTTCCCACGGTGCAAAGCGAACTGTGATTGCAGGACAGGGAGATGAATGACAAGTACGGCCTCCCCAAATGACAGGTCACCTTGCATTTTGAGAAATCATAGTGAAACTTTTATGATTGGAGGAGAGAGGCAGACATCAGTGCTTTGGCAAACTTAGGCCCCATTCACACTGCGCGATTCGCAAATCGCACGTTTGTCGCAGGACCCTTTGCCCCATTGCCAAGCATTGGAGAGCGATATCGCGCGGTAAATAGCCGCGATATCGTGGGAATTACCGCGCGATAAATCGCTCAATGTGAACGGGGCCTTAGGTGAACTGGGTCCAGGCTCATCTCTAAGGCCTCATTCACGCTGCCGTACAATACGCTGCATATAGATGTGTGCAGCGTATTTTTCCATATGCAGCATATACAAATAAATGGCTCCATACACAGCTGCATATGGAGCCGTATATTTGCGTTGCGTAAAGATGTGCATTTAAAAAAATGGGACCGAGATGCGTCCGGGTGCAGAATGTCTGTGTATTTTACACACGTATGTGCATATAAGCACGTACAGTACATTAAAAGTTCTATTAAAAATGATGCATTCTGGGATTGCATACAGTGCACGTATATATGTGCCTATGCGCGTATACATGCAAAATAGAAAAAATGGTCACCAGCACTCCAAGTTATCTTCAAAACAAAATCCTTTTATTAATTCTTGCAGGTCATATCACCATGCGTGGCAACGTTTCAGAACCTGTCCGGTCCCTTCATCAGGCAAACAAAAGTGATAGAAGTACAGGAAAAGTTTTGACAATGTATACACCAGTGCACTAACCCATCAACCAATCAAAACACATAGTCCCACCCCCCTGACGTCATGCTGACATCACATCCTGTTTCAAATGTCATCCTGTAAAACCATATATGCAAAAAACAAAGTCCTTATGGAGCCATGCGATGACACGGATCATAATATTATCGATGCAATCCGGTAGTTTCATTCAGCCAGATGTGTGTTTGCAATACTCCTCCCATCGGCCCTTAGATCACACACTCCTGTTCTGTAAGAACCGACCCTCATCAATATTGTGGATCGAGTGGTACTGCAGTCTGTTAGTCATGGCCATGCCCGTCCAATTGTCTAAGGTTTACAGACAAGCATCACAACGCATGTACATGCGCATTCGTTAATGTGATCGGCGGCTCGGGTAAGAGGTGACTGAGTCCGATCCAGGAATCATCATATTCAGGCTGGCTCAGGTCAACGTAAAGGAACAAATTTTGTATGCATAATAGATGACATAATCCGTTACATGCTGCTAAACGTAGATATGGTCACATGACACATTGAGCTATAAATCCAGCATAACAAAAAGAAGGGATGATTCTCAACCCGTTATATATCAAGGCGCTTATAATGATAGTAAGGCCTTAACATTGTCAAAAAAGATCCTCTGAGCAGCCATAGTTCAAAGCTTGAAACATATGAACTATGTTTCTGTCATGCTTACCAAATGCCTCGTTATATATGTATGACGACTAGCAGGTTGTTGTGCATCATTAGAGTGTCCTGGTAAATAGTCCTGGGTGAATGATCCCAGTGAAGGTGAGTCATATGCAGGTGATGCTTGTCTATGAACCTTAGACAATTGGATGGGCATGGCCATGACTAACAGACTGCAGTACAGCCCGATCCACAATACTGATGAGGGGCGGTACTTGCAGAACAGGAGTGTGTGACCTGTGGGTCGATGGGAGGAGTATTGCAAACACACATCTGGCTGAATGTTTACATGGAAACGACCGGATTGCATCGATAATATTATGATCCGTGTCATCGCATGGCTCCATAAGGACTTTGTTTTTTGCATATATGGTTTTACAGGGTGACATCTGAAACAGGATGTGATGTCAGCATGACATCAGGGGGGTGGGGCTATGTGTTTTGAATCATTGATGGGTTAGTGCACTGGTGTATTTATTGTCAACACTTTTCCTGTACTTTTATCACTTTTGTTTGCCTGGCGAAGGGACCGGACAGGTTCTGAAACGTTGCCACGCATGGTGATATGACCTGCAAGCATGAATGAAAGGATTTTGTTTTGGGGCTTCTCGGACAGGAGTGCGGTGGGACTTTCTATTTGACTGTATCTGTTGGCAATACCCATACGTCTGCACCCCAAGGCACATCTTCACTAAGAGGCTCATCTACGGCAAACCAATCACTATCTCCAGAACAACAAGGAGGTAATAGAGATCCATCAAACTTTACTCGATAATGACAACTGAAGCAAGAGAGAGGCCCACATTACACTATACAGGCAAGATATATAGCCCAGACGAAATTGAGGCAATCCTCTTTCCATCTGACAGGACTAAAGCTTTTGGCAGTGAAACAGTCTCTGAAATCTTAAAAGACATCAAGAGATTAAAGAAAAAACGTACCGACTTGGAGCTCCATGGACAGACTCTTTCTGAATATTATAGAGCCAAAAAGATCCCAAGAGGTTTCAGAATAACCATCCAACCCACCATCGGACGCAACAAAAGAGAGTTCTGCGAAAAATGGTGCGAGGTGTCCACACAGAATTCGCTGAACTACATGATCATTGTAATAGAGGAGGTGAAAATCCAACTATGTCAGGTAAACCGGGAAATGATCAAACTTGAACTATCCCTGAGAGAAAAAGACACCGACGGCAACCAAGCCAAAGGCAATCTCGACAGGATTGAATCAGAGATTGTAATTTATACTAATAAACAAAAGCAAACCAATCGTGACAAGTTCAAACGAGTCTGTTTGGACTATCAAGAAGGCAGGGTTTACCCCTGGCTCACAGGACAAACCCGGAGACTCACTAGAGGACCTCCCAGGAGGAACAACTTCAGATTCCCGCAACGCACAACTCCTGCATCCACAGAAAGTGATCTGCTCACGGAAAACCCCTCATCTGACAACGACTCGGGCCCAATAGTCGGAACATCAAATCAGGCCGAGGGCACCCAGTCCCTTTTTCACAAGGAAAAAGGCACAAACAACCCACGAGGGGCCGCAAACACAAAAAGCATCAAGACATGATCCTACAGACCAAAGCAGCACAAGGAAGCCCAGTAGTGAACCTGTCTTCCAGGAACATCACCCCGGGTGAGTGCAAACTTTTGGACAAAGGCCTATCTTTTTGCCCAACAGGGGGTTTTGATGCATTTAACTTTGAGATTGATCTATTTAAGTATGCGAGGAATATGGAATGAAAACAATATTTCTCAGGACAGAAACCACAAACTGATCGCAAAGAAATATCAGCATTTAAGGTTAAAAGTGATTTTATACCCCCAGGGCAAACTGCATTCCCACTATTGATAGTTTTTTTGCAGACTGTCAGATATGATGTGTCACATTAAAATCACTTACCAATGACAACAGTATCATTATTAAACCTGCCAATAAGGGAGGAGCCTTCGTTGTAATGAACTATACAGACTATGGTACAGGGATATCTCACATGCTGGCAGATAGCGAGAGCAGGGCCGGTGCAAGGATTCTTTCCTACACAGGCGAAGGTGCATTTTTGCGCCACCCCCCACATTTTTGGTTTCAGTTTTGGCCTGACATTTTATTTTCCATTTCGGTTTTGAAATTTCCTTTTTGGTGCAGCTCCAAAT
>NW_017307253.1:64736-83267 GCF_000935625.1 Nanorana parkeri
AACCACTTACCAATAAAAACAGTATCATTATAAACCCTGCCGATAAGGGAGGAGCCTTCGTTGTAATGAACTATACAGACTATGGTACAGGGATATCTCACATGCTGGCAGATAGCGAGAGCAGGGCCGGTGCAAGGATTCTTTCCTACACAGGCGAAGGTGCATTTTTGCGCCACCCCCCACATTTTTGGTTTCAGTTTTGGCCTGACATTTTATTTTCCATTTCGGTTTTGAAATTTCCTTTTTGGTGCAGCTCCAATTTTTATTTTTTTATTTTTTAATCTTACTATCTTTTACTTATCATTTTTATTATTTTTTTTAACTTATTTTTACATGGTGTTTATTTTTATAATGTTTTATCAAATTTCGTTTTTTTCACTTTTTATTGCTATCAAGCCCCGTGTGATAGCATATGGAGGTGACAGGTTCTCTTTATTGAACCTGTTACCTCCAAAACAGGAGTTCTAGCACAGCACTGTACTAGAACTCCTGTGACAGCAGCTCTCCCCTCACTGTCTCCTGAGAGGATCTCCGGCGGCAAGAAGAGAAAGGTAGCTGGCGGGGGGTTGTGAGGGGATTGCAGGCGAGAACTTCTTTGGGGGGGCGCGGGGCGCCAGATGTCTCACCTCATCAAAAGGTTCCCTGCCGCTGCTCTGCTCGGCTCTTCATACCGGCGCTGAGAGGCAGCTCTTATCACCTCTCTGCGCACATGCATTTTGGATACGCATGGTTTATATAGCCCGAATATGACTCGCCTTCACTGGGATCATTCACCCAGGACTATTTAACAGGACACTCTAATGATGCACAACAACCTGCTAGTCGTCATACATATATAACAACGCATTTGGTACACATGATAGAATCATAGTTCTTATGGCACAAGCTTTGGACTGGGGCTTTTGAGCTATGGCTGCTCAGAGGATCTTTTATGACAATGTTGAGGCCTTACCTTCATTCAGTGGTGTATTTAGGTTTGGGGCTGCCCTAGGCAAGACAAAACTTGGGCGCCCCCCCATACACTAAATTTACCCCACCTGGCTGTGGTCTCAGGTGGGCTCTGCGGTGGTCTCTACAGGATCTTTGGTGGGCTCTGCGGGGTCTCAGGCTGCTAAGCCCACCATAGACCCCGCAGAGCCCATCAACGGCTCGCGGGCCGGTACATTCGCCGCTCGGCTGGAATCTGCCGCCCGAGGCAAACGCCTTGTTTGCCTCGCGGCAGATACGCCCCTGCTTTCATTATAAGCTCTGGTCCTGCCATTAGACCTGTGACTGCTTTCATTGATTTATAACAGGTTGAGAATCATCCCTTCTTTTTGTTATGCTGGATTTATAGCTCAATGTGTCATGTGACCATGTCTACATTTAGCAGCATGTAACTGATTATGTCATCTATTATGCATACAACATTTGTTCCTTTATGTTGACCGTAGCCAGCCTGAATATGATGATTCCCGGATCGGACTCAGTCACCTCCTATCAGAGCCGCCGACCACATTAACGACTGCACATGCGTTGCGATGCTTGTCTATGAACCTTAGACAATTGGATGGGCATGGCCATGACTAACAGACTGCAGTACAGCCCGACCCACAATACTGATGAGGGGCGGTACTTGCAGAACAGGAGTGTGTGACCTGTGGGCTGATGGGAGGAGTATTGCAAACACACATCTGGCTGAATGTTTACATGGAAACTACCGGATTGCATCGATAATATTGTGATCCGTGTCATCGCATGGCTCCATAAGGACTTTGTTTTTTGCATATATGGTTTTACAGGGTGACATCTGAAACAGGATATGATGTCAGGGGGGTGGGGTTATGTGTTTTGATTGGTTGATGGGTTAGTGCACTGGTGTATATATTGTCAACACTTTTTCTGTACTTCTATCACTTTTGTTTGCCTGATGAAGGGACCGGACAGGTTCCGAAACATTGCCACACAAGGTGATATGACCTACAAGAATGAATAAA
This sequence comes from Nanorana parkeri, assembly GCF_000935625.1. NCBI lineage: Eukaryota > Metazoa > Chordata > Amphibia > Anura > Dicroglossidae > Nanorana > Nanorana parkeri. The sequence continues at coordinate 66,713 of NW_017307253.1, forward strand.
AGGATTTTGTTTTGAAGAAAACTGAGTGCTGGTGACCATTTTTTTTTGTTTATATGCGCGTACACACGCACATATACGCAATATACAACTTTGCTCTTGCGTTGTGTGTGCATGTGGCCTAATGGTGACAATGCCTAATTTGTGTTAACATGTGTAGTCTTCAATGGAAGCTTGTGTGACAGGGTGACAACGCAGGAAGACAGGGACAGAGTGTTGTAGCCCTATAACAGGAAGTGCCTGAACAAGGACCTTTTATAGCAATATCGCCAGTTATTTAAGGCCCCATTTATTATGCGTGTGAACATGTGCAAAACCATGTGATTAAAACTGCCACTGATTGGGCCAGGAGGAGGATGTATCAGTCACAGAGAGGTGCATTCCCTGCTATCTGAGTCACCATGAGTCTGGCCATGCAGCCATTGCAGTAGCTCATACATGCAGACAGGAAGAGGCTTTAGAGCAGCACTAAAATGCAGCAAAGGATGAAAAATGTGAAAAACACTAGTTAGTTAAGGTGTATGTATAGACATTTTGTTTTGGATAGAGTAGAGAAGGGTTAAAACCACTGCCAAATTTATTTTTATTTTTTTACTGTCTGTGTACCATTGGGGACATTTCCCTTCACTTCCCATTCCAGAGATGCAACAGGAAGTTAGAGGGAGTTTCCAAAAGTAAGGGTAACTCCTTAGACAATTGTTCCCGCAACAGATGTCCTCTTGTTTTGGGGACTCTAACATTTTGAAATTCCTATCGCTGTTTTTCTTGTTGGTCACCTGCACAAATAGAGGGCGGAATCTCCCAAATGTGGAGAAACTTGACTTGACAGAGGGTCTAACCCCGCCCCCACTCTAGCCAATACTAAAAGATAAGAGTTTTTTGGGGGTAGAAAAACTCTAACTAAAACTAGAGATACACATTAATGAATTTGATTGAGGAAAAAAGAAGGGCCCAAAACTGGTTCCTTTTCATTTTTGGACTCGGTGGTAATCAGATGTACATGGACACAGGTCAGTTTACGTCTGACTCCCCATATTTTTATATATATTTTTTTTTTTTATTATTCTGACAGTTGCAGTCGTCAGTAGTGATGGGCTTGGGCGTGTTCGCAGCTCCACGTGCCGAGCCCGCCAGGAAGCTGACAGCGCTGCAACGCCAATCACAGGTACTGAGACATTCCCGGTCCGCAGCTGCAGAGATCGGGAAATACTCTTTTCTGACTGATGGTCGGGCCGCGGCTCCCAATGTCAGAAAAGAAAAAAAAAACGATCGCAGGGAAAGGTTTATCTGCTCGATCGAGCAGATAAACCTTTTCCGGGAGGAAGGGTTTCTCTCCCGGGCGGCCGGGAGCCGCTATCTAATAGCGGGAGACTCCCGGAGCGTCCGGGAGAGTTGGGATGTCTGTAATACAACCAACTTTGCAGGACTGAAAGTTCCAGCAATACATTATAAAAACAAATCAGCAATGCTGAGTACCACCAGCTTATCCCCCTGCCACCTTCCCCACGCCTCCCCTTACCGGTCCAGACTTACCTGACTCCTGTTCTTCCTCTCTGGGCCCCCCCAACAGGCGGAAGCCAGGGCCCGGTCGCAATTGCGACCGCTGCGACCCTGGTAGTTCCGCCAGTGATAACAACACCAGAACATGGGTACTGGTGAGGTCATGCCAAGTGTGTCCGGATGCACGCCCGCCCATCTGTTTCTGAAGCATGGGTTCCCTCTTCTCTTGTTAACCATTGATGTATTCTTACCAAACTCAGCTAATATTGTATACCCACCTCTGCTCCTGTGGTAATTACCACGAAACAGGTAGAGAAAGTTATCTACACCCCCATGCACAATCTTGATGTAATGTGCATTTCACAAGGAACCTTATGGATTATATATTAACTTAATAATATGACATACAATTTTATAGAGGGGGTTGTATATATTCTTTTTGTCTCCGTGACAATGGTCACCAGTAAGTACACATAAATGGATGAATATCACCAGTTGGGACACAAACCGTAATATAAACCTGACAGAGGGTACACAGTTTTGTGTACGTGCGTCAAATGCATTAAACAATTTGTGCACGTTGATGCGCGGTCGCAAAAGGTGCTTGCTGTGTCATTACCAGTTAATGGCACCCCAAGAGCGACCGGCCAAATGCGCGCATTAAAACGTGCACAAACGCAGAGGGGGAAAAAACGTGGAACATATGGTGCAGATTTTGCTACATGCACATTTGTCTCTCGTTCAGGACTCCATTGAAATCAATGCTCAGGTGTGAATGGGGCCTTGCTCTTCCCCACTCTTTTCCAAACAAAAACAAAGGGGGTTTGCCTAGATTAGAGATACACTTTATTGTGTGTTAAGGTTCATTAAAATGCGTTTTTAAAGTATTGCACCGTGTAGCAGTTTTAAAACAATGATATTGACTTCAGAAGACTTCATTGACTTCAGTGGCGAAAATACATGATTGAGGACATGTTCTGTAATGTTTCGTAACACTTTCAGCACATAAGTCATATAATATTGCAGCTTAGGAAACAAGACCGATATTGCCAGCAAGCCACATGACCTATTTGCTGAAGCTGTTAGTTGCCATGGTTACTAGTTGCCGCCTTCGCTTCCTGTCCTTGCATCTTGTGCTTCCCGAGGCTTAGTGTCCCGTGCTGTTAGTTCCGGGATGATCTGTGTCTTATCCGCAGACTGGCATCATGCGGTCGCTGGCCGGCTTCTTCCTGGTGTTAGGATGCGCTACCTCCTATCTGTATGTGCTGAGCACCCGATTGCGACCTGGCCGGGGGCAGGAAGCCGAGAGGTGAGTTCTGGGAGGGTGGGATCAGGTATTTCCCTTACTAGAAAGGGTTAATGGGGGGCATGGTGTGTCTGCAAGTGAGATACCACTGACCTAAACATTGATCCAGCTGGGACACGTGCTGGACATCAGCGGTCACACTGGATTAAAATATCAATACTGACAATCACCATCAACTGGATGTTATAAGAACTGATTACTAGTATAGTTCTATTTCCTACATTGATTACCAGTATAGTGATGTTTCCAGTTTTACCAGTATAGTTAGATTTCTCATATTAATTACCAGTGTAGTTCTATTTCCTATAATGATTCCCATTATAATGGTTCCTGTTTTAAATTACTAGTATAGTTAAATGTCCCATAGTGATTACTAGTATAGTTCAATTTCCTGTATTGCTCAACAGTATAGTTCTGTATCCTGTGTTGATCAGCAGTCTAATAAGTTCTGTCCTTCTGCAGGATCATATGTTTCCATGCATAGGGTCACCTCTTGGTACTAGTGTTGTGATCTGATTGCTGTTGTCAAAGTCCATTAGAGAGAGATCTGGGATGAGTTCAAAGTTTCAGAAACTTACACCAAGAAAACAAATTAAACTCTGATTGCGTTGAGAGACAAAATATTGGAATTTCTTTAAGATGGTATTATAACAGTCCGCTGATATTTTTAGATCAGTTTTTGTCTAAAGCTTATTATGTAAATATTAGTAACCAGCTGGAAAATGACATAGAGGTTAACAAACTACAGTGGTGGAAGTTCAGAAGTGTATTGATGGGGATAGCTGGGATTGTTTACAACTCCTCAGATCTCCCCAAAATAAAAAAATGTATCAAATGACAATTGACCCCGGACTTAAAAGTGACGGTGGCAATATAGTGTGGCATGGCCAAATCTAAGTTTAGTAGAAGCGTGTGTATGTGAAATCAGATAGGGAATTACATGTTCAGTGCAGACGGGAGGGGAGCTGAAGGTTCACATGTGGACACGACAAACCTTGACTGTTTGCTTTGTGGATCCTCACAGTGCATCTAAGATGTGGGATCATTCTGTCACATGTGAGGATTCCAAATCAGTCTTTTTGATTAGAATTTTTCATGAAAGTGTATGTAAACGTGCACATAGAACATTTGTACCTCTGCCCCCAATACTAGTGATTTTTGGACTGGAGGCTTGCTTTTCTTCTATTTACACCTGAAGATCCTGCCACTATTAGCGCTCTCTGTAACTTTGGGGGCTTGTTCACACCACCATGTCCCTTGAGCTGCATTTAAATGTATGCCACTGCACATGTAGGGTGTACACAATTGTTTTCTGTGTGACCTGATTGCACCTTATATTTGTGGCAGTCTGCTGAAAACTGCAGCTCAACAGACATGGAGGGAAAAAGATCTGAGGGGGACATAGCTCTCTTAGACAATCATGACTGAATGTTCCCATTGAAATATTTCCCCAATATTCCTCAAAATTTTAAATGTCACCTTACTATAAGGCCCGATGACCAAATTCACCATCACAAAGAGGAAATAGTGCATTTCCCCAACAAGGGAGGGGGGTTGGCTTTACATATATTTAAATTGTATCCAAACCCAAGAACAAATATATATTGCAGCTTAGCAGTCCTTACATGTGGTAGCTGCATTCATGTGTGTGTATATGTGTGTGTGTGTGTGTGTGTGTGTGTGTATATATGTGTGTGTGTGTGTATATATGTGTGTGTGTGTGTATATATGTGTGTGTGTGTGTATATATGTGTGTGTGTGTGTATATATGTGTGTGTGTGTGTATATATGTGTGTGTGTGTGTATATATGTGTGTGTGTGTGTATGTGTGTATATATATATATATTAGTGTCTTTCTCCTTTTTTTTATATTTACCTTTTACTCAATGTACTGTATAAATGGAGGAGCAGCATTGTCAACTTAGGACAGAAAAGGTTTTTGAACTACAGAACACTTCAACCCCATCTCTACAACCAACATAGGAGGGAGGTGTCTTGAAGTTCACAGAGGAGACTTCAGGCAGGGCTGATAATGTTTGAGATGACACTGCAGAGTACACAGGACAGAGGACAACACTGGATTTCTGTCAGGGCAGAGCAGATAAAACAAAATCATTTCCATGGTACAGTTTGTATAACAGACCAACAGGGAGAAAATATGATAAGTTCTTTGTTGGGGTTTATATCCATTCAGGGGCTGATTTATAAAAGCTTTGCCCAGCATATAGCTGGATGATCGCCGTTCACACAACTGCTGCTAGATAGAACTGAGGGGTATAGGAAATTCCCGTGCTTCTCAGCTCCATGTTGTGGCTGTAATGCTGTGTGAATGATGTTTCCCAGCTGTATACTGGGTGGTCCCATTATACACAGACCTCTCTGTTTCAGAACGATTAACAATACTTTAAAGTTAACTACATAAATATAACCAGCTGAGGCTGGATTCATACCTGTGCATTTGTTGCTTGATGTGTTTTCTATTTATTTCAATTGAAAGACATCCAGAACACATCAAAGTGCATGCATTAAGACACACGTCAGTGCGCATTATGACTCGCATCAATGCATGACACAGCATGTTGTGCGTTATGAATGATGCATGTTGACAATCGATAACAAATATATAGCAGCAACGCCTCTAGTCAAAACCTTTTTTTGGTTTTGGATACAGCCGGGAAGAGTTAAAACCCATCAGTTTATTTTTTGCTGTCTTCAGTGAAATTTCCCTTTTACATCCTGTCTCATTGACGCAATAGGAAGTAAACGGAAATCTCTACAAAATTAGGAGAATTCCTCTGTTAGACAATTGGCACCAGAACAGGAGTCCCCACTTAAAGCTTTCCCCTCACCACTTGATCTGGAGACAACTGTAAAATTTCAGATTTCCCATTGCTCTCAGTGACAGAGAGCAAAACTATCTAGCAGAGAACCCAACACCAATAAAAACATGTCAGGGGCTCTCTTCCTCCTTTACTCTAAAACTAGAAAGAAAACCATGTTTTAGCTGCACAAACTCTAAGATTGTGTCCTTGTTACTGCAGGTCATTGGTTTTCCCTTCTGACCTGGATGAACTACGGGAATTGGCTGACTTCCTGCAGGAGTATAAAAGGGAGCACCATGGCTATGTTACTGTATTGTTTTGCAGTGCGTACTTGTACAAGCAGACCTTTGCTATTCCAGGATCCAGCTTTTTGGTAAGAGACATAAAAGCAAGTCCTTTTAGTAAGGGGTGCATTTAGGCAAAGGTGGGAAACTGGCCCTGTAGCTGTTGCGGAACTACAAGTCCCATGAGGCATTGCAACACTGACAATTACAGACATGGCTCCCAAAGTCAGAGGCATGTCGAGATTTGTAGTCAAAGCACAGCTGGAGGGCCTAAGTTGCCCACCCCTGATTTAGGGGATCACCTACACACCCTCCCCTTCATCTAGCAGCTATAATACAGGATTTATGTAACAAAAATGAAAGTTGAATTCAAGGTGGATTTTCAAAATGTGGTTTTGTATTTACCAAGTAATGTAAGTACCAGGAGTTGTCTTGATATCAGACCGATATTCAACACAGGGCAAATATTAGCTGCAGATCTTCATCTGGTCTGATCTGCACATTGGGCTAACTCCTTCTGATAAGTGTCTGACCGGGCAAAGCTCCCTCCTCTCTCTGCCTACCGGAGAATAGGGGAGGCAGCCATCAGGTTCCCTGTTATGTTCTCTGCTGCCTGCACTTCTCTCTCCCCATGGTGATCACATTCTGATCACTGGGAGGGAAGAGAAGAGTTGACACAATGACCTGCTATAGCTTGTTGTATTATTCCCTGCACAGTGACAGCATGCTGGGTCCTGAGGGACATCTTTTTATTAGGTGCACAGGTTTGTGTGCACAAATATACATGGCGCCATGCATATCTTAAAGGAGAAGTATTGGAAGAGTAAAATGTACTCTTCCCAATACTTTGAGCCATCGTGTGCCACTGCAGCTGTCACATACCAGCTCTATACATCGAGAACTGAGCGATCACAAAGCGCTGATCGCTCAGCTCACGGTCAGTTCCATGCAGCCCCCCTCCCCCATTCCTCCAGTGCTCACTATAGGGACACAGGGGAGCAGGCACGCACAGCTGGCTCTGACTCTAAAGAGGCAGAGCCAGCTGTCAGGCAGCGGGGTGGATCCAAAAATTATTGTTAGGATCTTTCCTGGCTGCAGTGCAGCTCTGTGGTGACGGCATATAGCGGGCAGTAGCCCACTATATGATGAGATTGGGTCACAGGAGGACATTAGGAAATGTCCTCCTGTGACCCAAAAGAGAACCAAAGCCACAAAAATTGGTTTGGTCATAGTTCTCTTCTAACTCAAACAACTGTCATTAGGTTTTATGTAGCAAACTGATGGATTTTGCTACATAAAACAAGTAGAAATCACATTCTTTTCTATGTGGTTGTCATATCGATGTGCTGCAGTTGAGTGTTAAAGGTAAATGGGCCCATTCACACCTACACGTGTGCATTGCAGAGAGCACTGCATGAACTCAGAATAGTATAGATCTAAATAGTGCAGTGTTTATAAGTATACTGCATCCGTCTATCATGCACGTTGTCTCTAAACGCATACCTTGTTTCTGCAGAATCTGCTGGGTGGAGCTCTGTTTGGACCATGGCAGGGCCTGTTTCTGTGCTGTACGCTAACCTCATTGGGTGCTACATTCTGTTACTTGCTCTCTCGTGCATTTGGGAAGCAGATTGTGGTCATGTACTTTCCGGAGAAGGTGTCCATGCTGCAAAGAAAGGTATACTATCTATGCATATGTCATTCTACACAACTTTATAATATATGTGGAGGGGCCAGATTTATACTTTCTTTGGCCCTCGTATGTGTGATGGGGACCTTAGATTGTAAGCTTCTTGAGGGCACGGACTGATGTGAATGTAAAGAGCTGCGTAAATTGTCGGCGCTTTATAAATACTAGTAATAAAAATAAATAAAATAGTAGCCTTAAAAAAGCACACCTAGCCTGTGGGTGGAGTGTCTGGGGGGGGGGGTAATCCCTTTTTAAGAGTCGCCATTGCACGTTTACAGTACAATCCTTGAGCAATCATCGTTCGATTAAACTATGTAATCTGATGACCTCCCCATACCTGAGGAAATTAACTTGTATCCAATCATTAGGGCAAGCACTTGTAACCCGTAGTTGTCAGTAGATCTAAAGGAGATTGTACAATGAAGACCAACCTAATCTATCCAATCAATTTGTATCATTCGGGCAAATAATTGCACTACAATCTGATTGTACAACCTCTGTCCTATCTGCTTTAGATTTGCTTAAAGCATGTCATATAAGACAACTTAACAATCCATTTAATCTGTATCAAATTAGACAGGCCCTTGAACTACATAGTTGATAGTGCATCTAAAGGAGATTAGCCAGCTTTAACCCCTTCATGACTGAGCTTGTTTTTAGTTTCTGTTGACATTTTTGCGCTGTGATTCTTCCACGTCAGTAATAGAGCTGCAACAGTTAATCGATTTAGTCGATTAAAATCGACGATTGAAAACGTTGCCAACGTTTTTGATCGTCGATTCGTCGGCTATCGATTGATTTCCCTGTTCGGGGCTCCAAACGCGGCCTGAAGCACACGTCGCACGCTGTTTCCGTCCCGCTGCGCCCGCCGGATATAAGCCACGCCCACCGCACGCTGCTCCCGCCGTGCCCACAGGACGCACAAGCCACGCCCCCCCCCCCCCGCTGAAGCCGCTGCTCTCCTCCATGGGCTCCCTCACTCGGCGCTGGTACGGCAGGCTCCCTCACTCGGCGCTGGTACGGCAGGCTCCCTCACTCGGCGCTGGTACGGCAGGCTCCCTCACTCGGCGCTGGTACGGTAGGCTCCCTCAACCTTTCAGTGCCTTACCCTTGCATCACTAAACAATTTAGCTAGATTAAAAAGATTCTACCTCAAAACATGATTAACAATTCATTCAGATGGCCCCTTCTAGTATTTCTTAAAAGCCCCTCCCCTAAGGTTTTTGCACACCTTGAGGTAGAATCTTTTAAATCTAGCTATTATCTGTTAATTTGGGGCGTGCTCCCTTTGAAGTACACGGCCAAAAAAATTATCTTCAATCAATAAACAATTTGTCTAAAACGTTTTCCATCGTCGATTCGTCGGGTAAAATTCAAATTTCCCGCTCACGCCCACTGCTTACGTCCGCCGCTTACGCCACGCTCACGTCAGTTAAGCCGCTCGCGCCTACGCTGGTATACCTGCTCACGCGACGCCGCTTACGCCACGCTGAGGACATGCGTCTGGCCCTCTCCTCCCGGTGAGCTTCCCGACTCGCCGCTGCCTGCCGACAACGAACGCCGCTGCCCGCCGACAACACCGTCATTCAAGGTAAGTCGAGATCGGCCGGGAGCTTTGTAATGTTTCCTGTGTGTTTTTTTTTTTTTTAAAGAGGCACACTGCAGAACATTAGTAGCTACAGAAGAACACCAAATCCCAGCAATAATATATTATACAGCCTGTATAATGTATTATTGCTGGGATTTGTTGTTCCTCTATAGCTGCTAATGTTCTGCAGTGTGCCGGTGTATTATACATTGGTTTTCTGCATTGCATTGTATTGTGCATAAAAATATAAAAAAGAGGAAAAAACTTTAAAAAAACACTTTTTTCCCAGTTTTGATTTTTAGTATTTTTTTAACAAAACCAGCACAGCTAAAAAAAAATGCAATACATACATTCATTTATTTGTCCCTTTATTTTATATTTTTTTTACACTTTTCACTTTTTTTTAAACTTAAAAATGTTATTTTATTTAATTATATCAAGCAGTCATTGTGAATTAATCTCACTATTACTGCTTGATAGATTAATACATTTTTGGTTATTATCAGGCTGCTTCAAACTTCAGAACAGCCGATAATAAGTTAGTGGCACTGCTCCTGCAGCAGCTCAGGATTCAGCTGTCACTAGTTTTCTGATTGTTACAACAACGATCAGCAAACTGAAACATTCTTCTTCCAGGAATAGATACATTATGTGTCTATTTCTGAAAGTCAAAGATCAAAAAAAAAAAAAGCCAGTATAGCTTGAGAGAGATATCTCTCGATCTATACGAGCATGTGTGTCCGCTCTGCTGTGACCCTCAGACAACCGATATTAAGTTATCAGGTGTCTGAAAAAGGTTAACCCTTTCATTAATGGATGCCTAGATAGTTAGACATCTATTACTGAATGGTAACCGCTGATTCTCGGGGTTACCAGCCTTCTAGTGCAGCAGATAACTCGTCACGTACAGTGTACGTGACGAGTCATTTGGTCCCTTTGTACACTGTACTTCTCCCGTCACGAAGGGGTTAAGGAGATTGTCCATTCAAATTGTAATGTGTGTGCATGGAAAAGGCTTTCTCCTCTGTCCCTTTTTCTGTCACAACTGTAAAATATGTAATTGCCCATTACTTTCAGTGCCAGTGACAATCACTAAGACATAGAGTGAGGTTAATAAAAACCTGACAGGAGTTCTTACTCTGCCTCCTTCTATCCAAAACTAAAACAAAAAGTGCTGTCCTTCCGTGCACATGTATATTCAGTAACATATAGATGACTATATTAAGAGATCCAGTGACTATTAGCGGACTGTGGCAATCTCTGTGAAGGTTCTCATTCATCCAGGTCATGGTAGATCTGTAAAAAAAATAAGTCAAGGCAACTGGACTTGCTGTATTTTTCTTGAAGACGTTTCACTGGTCATCCAACCAGCTTTCTCAATTCAGAATGACTTGTACGAAAATTATCTGGGAATAAATATGGGGAATGTTGCTCCAATCTATGTAATATGTTAGTCACAACCAGGTGTTGATTTCATTTGCATAATTGGAGCTAGGATGTATTATTAACTAGCTCCGAGAGAGAGGTGTTAAAGAGCATTGTATGTGGCAGACAATAGATGTCTCACCCCCTCCACCTCTATGCTCAAGTACGCATCCTTGACAGGGAGGAGGACTGGTTTTAAAAGAGGTGTGAAAGAGGCCAATTATGTAAAAATGTAGAAGCCAAGCTTGAATAGAGGTGGGGGAGGGGGGGGGGGGTTGAGACATCTCTTGTCGTCTGCCACACACAATGCTGTTTTAACACCTCTCTCTGGGCAGGATAATAATACCTCCTAGCTCCAATTATGCAAATGCGATCAACACCTGGTTGCGACTAACAGATTATGTGGATTGGAGCAACATTCCCCATATTTATTCCCAGGGAACACTGAACCATTCACATCAGTGTCTTCCCACATGTAATAAACCAGTAGCTGCACTAACTACAGATATCAGATTTTATCATGTTGGGAATCTGTATATTTCTGACTTTTTGTAATGCTATTTCTGTTTTTCTAGATAGAAGAAAATCGCAGCAGTCTTTTCTTTTTTCTCCTTTTCTTGCGCTTGTTTCCCATGACACCTAATTGGTTCCTCAACTTGTCCTCACCCATCCTGAACATCCCAGTAGGACAGTTTTTCTTCTCTGTTCTTATCGGTATGTAGTTATAATTACTGGAATAATACCGATTGTTGAGTTTTACACTTTAATAGTCCTGAACCGCCTTGTCTTCTGCCCCGAACAGGTCTGCTGCCCTATAACTTCATCTGTGTCCAGACCGGATCCATTTTATCGAAGATCAAATCTCTAGATGACATGTTTTCTTGGGGTGCATTACTGACACTGCTGGCTATAGCTCTTGCGGCCCTAATCCCTGGCACGATCGTCAAGAGGTTCAGCCAACAGAGCCTGGCACCAGAGAAAAAAGGACACTTGGTGAATGGCAGAAAATTCACGTGAGCTCTCTGTGATTGCAGTCCTCACTCAAGAGACACTAAAGGAAACATAAAGGAATCTATTTATGGGTGACATCTCTCACTGTGTAGGGAAAAATCAGTCCTTCCTTGCAGTGACAGGATTTGTAATGCAAAGTCTTTACTTTTCTCTGTGATTATCAATCACTTTTTAAACCATCTTTTTATATGGGGTGCATTGAGAGTGACCTTATTTTACCTCAGTTGTATTGGTGTTGTCGGGTCTGTAGGTATATTTGCCATCAGGAAATAAGTGAGTGATTCTGTGTTTGTTCTTTTTATCCCACAATTTTGAAAAAAAAGCATTTGCATTGATATTCATCCAGCAAAACTGCATTACATTTGTTTTGTGTGAATTAACCAGCTGTTGAGAGAACGAGGAAAAATTGAATGTTAAGTCTATTTACTCTCCTGGTCGAATGTTCATCAAATATTATAGGCAGTAGTAAAAATAGGTTTGTTCAAGAACAGAGTGACTTGGGGAAAATACTGCATTATGGCCACCAGATGGAGCTGAGGATCACAAGAAATAAATACAACTTGGTAATAAGAGATACAATGTAACAGTTCTAGAGAACACTGGAAGAGAGAGAGAGATATAGATAGATAGACCCCTTGATGTATACGTAGTACCTAAAAGCTGCTAAATATCTAAAAATATATCCATGTCATGTAACCATTTAAAGTGGAAGTCAAGGCATGGTTTTACAGAGAACATTCTAGAATCAGGCACTTGCTACCACTGTTATGCTTCCTGGAAGCAGTTTCTGAGGAGTGGCGGTACAAACTCAAGCTTTTATGATGGCATTGGAAGAAGACGTGTTCATCAAATCGCTTTTGAAGGCCAACAAAAAAGGGAGAGGTACTGTGCTGGCTATCAGTCTCTCATAGATAGGAAGAGATGTAGATGATGTCACTGAAGGTTCTATCTCCAGTGTACACTTTGAGCTATGGTGACACCAGAAGTGTCAGAATTCTTGCTGGTTTATTGCAGTGCCTCAACTACAGCCCTTAGTAGCTTTTCCCCACAATGGGTCTGAGATTAAGTGCCTCTTACATGAGGAATGTTGGCTGCAGGGAAAAGATGTAAAACGTAAGTCATATAAGGATTACATAGTAAAAGGATTGCTACAGATGAAAAACAATATTTGTGTTCATTTCCACTTTATGTTCTCTAAGAAGCACATCATTGTATTATATATGTAGGAAAGGGACACTAGACTCAAGAACTAGATTTATAAAACAGAATTAATAATACTACCGTATGACATATTTCAGAAAGTTATAAAAGCTTAAAGCCTAACTGCAGTTTTTTTTTAGAACCGCTTTGCAACATTTCCATTGAAGGACAGTATTGCAGCAACTGTATTAAGCTGCCCAGACACTGTAATATTTTCTCTGTTCAACCTGCAGGCTGAACGAAGAAAATATTACAGATTCCTCTATCAATGCTTAAGAATGTTAATCAAGGAATCTCCCGCTGTCTGCATTGATGACAGCCACAGTCAGAATACCCGAACAGAGACGGCAGCTCATTGAATGCCGACTCTGTTCATTCATAGCTTTTTCTGACCGGCTCCTTTGGTCAGCTCCTTCAAACAACTGTTTGAGGGATGGCAGCTGAAAGGGTGCCAACAGCGCCACCCATCGTTCTTGATGAACTGGCCGAAATTGCTATATTGTATCACCAGCTTCAGACTTTTACCGGTCCCCCAATTCACAAAACCTGCACATCCACTGTGCATTGCATGTCACGTGATCCACCATAACTGCTTGTGGGCTATTACCCTGCAGATCTGGCTGATCTCTGGTGACCTTTGATGTACAGCCAAGATGGATAGAAAATTGGACAGAGCTGTCCGGTCTGGGCTCTTGTGATGCAGACATCACTCTTTCAATCTGACAGTATTGTGTAATAGTATCTCCCCATGTATGACCACATTTAGCTTTAAATGCAGAGTGCCATAGAATGCAATTAGGTAATGTGCCAAGACATGATTACAAAGGGAAGCTTTTAATTGTGAAAGTCTGTGCTATATTTTGAGGCTGGTTGTAAGCTGAAAATAGATACTTTAGAAAAAAATGGCAGCTGATGTTAAGTGGAATATGTACTAATCCTGGACATTGTTTATGCCCCAAGCCGGCTAAGCCAAGCTGTAGGATACGGCTGTTGGGCTAAATGATCAATGGACACTATGTGACATGTTAATGCCAATAGCAATACTCCCTGCAGTGTGCTCAGTCTTTATCCTCTAATAGTAAGGCTGCTGTTTGCCGGCAAGTTACTGGGTAAGTATATTTATAGAATATACACCCGGCTCATGTTCCCATAAAACAATGCACAATATTTCCAGGCTTGGCAAACCCCAATAGCATTTTTAAGGATCAGACCACAAAAACTTGACAGGTTGGTTTACCATTGGCTTCTTTTTATCTTTTGAGGATTCCATTGATATGAGTCTTTCTGTCAGAGTTTCTAACCCTAGTCCTCCGCTTCAGCTAGAGTTCCATATTCTGCCTAAATGCATCAATAAGAAAGCAAATGTATTAAAGGGACTTTGTCACTAAGTTTACCGTATATTTAAAAAAAAAGGACCGGCAAAAAAGTATGCTTTCTCCTCTCTTGTCCTGCTGTCCACACCTCCGGTCTTCGCGGTCTTGCAGAGCAATGGCCTGTTCACATCCGACACACTTTCAGTTATGTTGGATGTCTGGTCCCCTGCTGTGCTCTGAGGGTCCTTCTGACGTCCCATATGTCACCATATTGCACAATAGTGACATTGGGATCAGCAGAAGGAACCACGGCACACCACAGGGCGTACAGGCATCTGACACTATTGGAAGTATGAAATGTGAAGACTCTTTAAGCAGCCGTAGCTCTTTAACAGGGAGAAGATCAGAGGAACAAGAAGTGGGACAGATAAGTAGCCTCCTTTTTTGATAGTCCTGATTTTTTTAACCTAGCAATAATCGCCTTAATGATCTCCCTTTTTAATGCATTCATTGTAAACGGACAATCTACAACGTAGTTACAAGAATGAGACTCTTGTGGCAAGTGGGTAGAGCTGGGGACTCGGTCTAGAGAGCTCACCACTGGAAGCTCCATGCAGAGTAAATGTGGGGAATCCAAACAACCCGCATCTACTAATAACTGGAGTATATGTTTTGGGTAGACCAAGCCGTAAAGTGAATTGGCATTAGAAAATACTAAATGATTTCTGTTGGCTGTCATTTGCTTGCCCCATTACTTGGATATTGTAACAATGCCTGTAGTACTTGAAGTTATGTTTTAGATGTGTGTATTGTCATATTCAAAGAACATTTACAAAATATTTTTATATGGTTTTTACATCCAGCTGTATATTTCTTTTGCTTGCTCATGTCTTGATAACCATTTCCTCTAGTCCTTATATCAAAATGCTCTCCTCCATCTTACTGTTTCATAATTTGGGTGTTTCAGTAGTCAATAAACCTATCATGATAGATAGATAGATGGACGACCCCTATTGCTGACCTCTCCTCATGGAAAAGCTAGTTGGTTAGCTGTCATGCCAACCCTGTTGCTTCAGTACTTTTAGTCACTAACCTAACACAAGGATGCAGATAAGGACTTCGGACTACTGTCTGGTTTTCCTGACCTGCATGCTTCCTTTTATTGACTTAAATTACTGAATCTAGTGAGTCAACATACACCCATCAGCCATAACATTATGACCATTAGGTCCCCCTTTTGCCACCAAAACAGCCCTGGCCCATTGAGGCATGGACTCCACTAGAACTCTGAAGGTATGCTGTGGAATGTGGCACCAAGCCATCAGTAGCAGATCCTTTAAGTTCTGTACGATGCAAGGACTTAAAGGATCACTCCCCATGTGCATCAATGAGCCTTGGCTGGCCATGACCCTGTCGCCGGTTCACTGGTTTTTCTTCCTTGGACCACTTTTAGTAAGTCCTGACCACTGCAGACTGGGAACGTCACACAAGAGCTGCAGTTTTGGAGGTGCTCTGACCCAGTTGTCTAGCCATCACAATTTGGCTCTTGAGCCAAATTGCTCAAATCCTTACGCCTGCCCATTTTTCTGCTTCTAACACATCGTCGGGGACAAAATGTTCACTTGCTGCCTAATATCCCACCCACTTTTTAGGTGCCATTGTAATAAGGAAATCAATGTTGTTCACTTCACCTCTCATATTGTTATGGCTGATCAGTGTATGAACATGAATGAGAAACGCTCAGAAAAATGGCTCATCAATAGCAGCAGAGGTGATGAGTATGGCTTTTGGTCTCTGTATAGATGCCAAGACATGGGTAAAGTGTATGTATAGCCCAGGGGTGGGCAGCTCCACCCCTTCAGCATGAGGCATTGCAAGATTGACAGTTACAGGCATGAGAGGCAGAAGCATGTTGGGATTTGTAGTTTAAGCACAGCTGGAGTCCCGGAGTTGCCCACTCCTGGTATGGAAAAAGCATTGGGGAAGAATTAGAACCAGTATTAAGTTTTTTTTGTTATTGCTCCAAGCACAAAAACGCTTTTCTTCCAGTTATCGCAGTCTTTGGCCCTGCTAGGTATTTTCACCCTTTGTGTCCTGGTGATCATTGTCCCTGAAACATAAGTGAGCAGAAATCCAAACAGATCAAGGATTGAGAGGGAATCTTCCAATGAGAATACCTGTTCTGATGATCACTGTCCAAAAAGGGTTTTCTCTTGAGGTTTCCGTTCACTTCCTTTTGGGTCTCACCAGCGGGAAGTCGAGGGAAGTTTCCCCAGTGGGAAATTTCAAACAGCAAAAAAATTAGTGAGAAGTTTTAACCCTTCCCTACTCTATTCCAACTGAAATAATGGCTAGGCACATACCTTAAAGGATCAAGATGGTGAATACATATATAGTTTTGGTGTGTTTGGTTTTTTTC
>NW_017307253.1:83301-85047 GCF_000935625.1 Nanorana parkeri
CCAGCATGACTTGTTAAGACTGTTAACTGCACAGAGAATTATGCTTTCTACCCTGAATGGTTACAGATGTTTGTATAGTGTGAATTGTGTAATGGGATATTTTAAAGGAAGCCTATCATGAGTGAAATATGGAGACTTCCATAGCTTGGCTCTCCTGAAAATGCTTGTAGCCTGGCTGTCCCTGTTGCTTTATGATTTTTACCTGAACCAAGTATGTAAATAAAGACTTCTGACATCCGTCTGCTGTTTCAGATCTGCAGACTTGTTTCAGATCACTGACTCAAAGTATTGCAGCCAGGGGGTCTGCATAGCAGTCAGGCAACTAGCACCTTCAGAAAGGGAGTTCAGCAGTGGCAACCTCTATGCGTTCCTCATGACAAGTATACTTTAATCATTATAGTTGCATCTTTTCTCTAGTCTTTTTTGTAATTTTGGGATCTAGTTTCTCTTTATGGGACTTTCAGTGTTTGGGTTCTTTTACTTGTGATGCACAATGTGCCTTATCTGGTGTTTACACACAGAAGACTGTTTAATGTCTATTTTCTAATGTTAATGGTGTTTTATTAGAACAAATTTCTATTACGCGATGAGAATAAATTATTGTTGGCTTATTATTCTGGCATTTTGTTTTTTACTACACAAATATAAGGAACAAAACGATATATTATAGCAATAAAGGCTTTATACACAGGCATGAGAGCGACAACAATGTGGCCTTCTGTCAACTCTTCAGACTTCTACAGACAGGAGAGGTAGCTGAACAGAGATAGGAATAGGAGTCCCTTCTGGATTCTGCTGGGGTTTATACTTCTACAGTACAATAAAGAACAGTGCCTGTGAGATATGCTGGCTTCTTTTTCTAAAGGATAAATGCCATTAGTGGTTCACTGGGCTATGAGAAATGAAAGGCCCTCTAACTAATGAGAGCTGAACTTGCGAAGGCCACTGTCATTTTTTTTTTAGTTAATACTCTTAACAGGTTTTCATTTTGCTCTAGGATCCACACAGCAATACACCAGCCAGAGTATGTTGCATTTGAAAGATGGTGGAACATTTTGGTACATTGGCAGCTCATTGATTTCAATGGCTTCCTTAATGTAATGCATGTTAACTTAACACATGGCATAACGGGTAAATATAAATGGACCCTAAACCATTGGTTCAATAAAGATGTAGCAAAGCAACACACTGTGATAAATAAGACTGTCTTTAAAATTATTTACATCGGCGCTGTGGGGGCTCCCCAGGGGAACTACTCCACGTTTTCTAGTCCTGCCCGATGCTATCCTCTTGGTCATCGGTTCGTAACATCATGCTGAATTTTACTGATCTGGACATCCCAGCGGATCCGGCTTTCTTTTTGCTACATGGTAACTATGTCTCGGAAACGGTACAGGAAATCCCTTTTACCACATCTGCTTAACACTGCTAGAAGCTGCATCCCTGAATTGTGGAAGCAGACTAAACCCCCTTCGGTCTCTTTATGGATGAGAAAGATCGGTGAGATTGAACTCATGGAAGACTTGATCTCCTATGACGGGGCACACATGCTCAACATTGCGCTAAACGATCTTACTGGCAGACTTTCACACGCTACTCCAAATACTGCACCCTGTTGCAGGATGTGGTTGGGTGACTTCCTGGACCTGTCTCGATGAAGTGAATGGAGTATGATGACTCCCAGCCTCGCCTTTTAAAAAAAAATATTTATCTCCCCTGGTTCCCCTCCTCCCCCCCCCCCCCTTC
>NW_017307253.1:85085-118070 GCF_000935625.1 Nanorana parkeri
CTCTTCCCCGCTTACTTGATCTCTTCTCCCCGTGTTGTAGCGAGGTTCAGACAGTTTCCATTATCCTTGCCACAGAATAACATTATTATGATCCTGGAAACATTAAGTTGGATTTATTTCCTTGAGCATTCCCGACTTGCAGAATGACACTGTGATGCTTCCTAACGGTGGTACCCACATATACTGGGACCTCCCTTCTCTTGTCCTCTTTAATGTCCTTTTGTATTGCTGACTCCCTTTTATCTCTCACTTGTTCTGTTTCTTTTTTTCTTAATGTTACTCGTTCTTGTAAATCTTTATGCAAAACTAAAAATAAAGATTTCATTAAAAAAATATAGATCAGTGGTTCTCAACCTGTGTAACCTCAGGACGCACATTTGTCCTTGGTCATTAAGTCGTGACCCAAGTCGCACTGCAATGGAACGTACGGCATTGCGATACAGTGCAGGCGATCGAACTGTGGGTGGGAGGTGCGCTTGGGGTAACATTGAAATGAATGGCACTGCAACACACATCCCACACCAGAATGCGTAGTAGGTACGATTGTGTGGTACAGTGCGTTAACCACACAGGACTGTGATTACCGTAGTGTAAACGAGCCCTCAAAAACATTGACAGACACACACAATCATAGACATTCTCACATACACATACTCCAAAAAAATATTTAAACTTTTTCTGTTTTTAAGATCCACCCGGTCTCCCTATCTTACCAGAACTAGAGTGGATCTTCAGCCTGGGGTCCAGTGTGGGCTGCTCTGCTGTGATGGAGCTCCATCCATATGTGCATTGCTTGTACCGCTCCCTTGCACACCCTGTAGCGGTGCCGGGAGCCAGAATGTGATGTCACTCTGATCCAGGCACCTCTACAGGACACGTGAGGGAGCTGTAAGCAATGCAGATATGGATGGAGCGCCCAAGCGGGCATAGCCCCATATCATCCCACCTGAAGCTGACGCTTGGCATCGAGCAGCATATTTTAAATGGCTGCTTGGTGTGAAAACTGAGAAGGGGAGGCTAAGGAGCTTCCCACCTAGAAAAATGGAAGGAATGCGGTGACCCACTGAACAAGGGGTCACGACCCACCAGTTGAGTACCAAGGATCTAGATGACGATCCAATTACAGTTTTAGAAGCTAGTCACTGTAGTTCAGAAAATATCTAAGGGTTAAAAATATTTAGAGTTATTAACAAAAGGGTGAAGAGTTTGGAGAAAGCAGAAAAAGTAAACAATCTAGGCCAAAATACGGGAACCGCAAAGTGAGCTGAATTGGAGAATTTTTCCAAATCAGCTATTTTGGCCTAGATTGTTCACTTCTTCTGCCTTCTCCAAACGCTTCCCCCTTTTGTTAATAACCCTGATATTGTTTAACAGAGAGAATGAGATGAGGGGTGCTTTAGGCAGAGAACCACCAAGACCAATCCCACTCCCGCCAACTGTGGAGCAAACAGTGGCCTGTTTGCTACATTAGACAAATGCAGCGAACAGTCAGGACACACAGGACTCTGGTTTTACCTTAACCAAAAGCATGTTTTGTTGTGTGAAAAATATCATGTTTCTATTAAATCATACTGTATTGTTACACTTGTGCAAAGCAGCGGCCCATACTCCCATGTGATGAGTCAGCAAATGAAGACACTTACAACTCATTAAGGTACACTGGCTTTTAATTCCATGCTTTTGTTTGCTTTGATAATCATTCTGATTTCCTATCCCCATACAAACAAGAAGGAAATGTCACATAGGGCCAATGACAGATGTAGAAATAGGACAGAAAGACACAATAGATATGGAATAAAGTCAAGAAAGGAAAGAATACATGTCTATCACAAAATAGCTTTACACAGAGGATCACGTATGTGGACACTGAACTCCTCCTAACAGAGTGTGCTGCCTGGCAATAAATGCACAGACCTGACCCTTTGTAATGCAGATCATTAACGGGGGGCACATCATTTCAGATCACTAGCAGCCTGCATTAAGGGGTGTTACATTCCTACTCACATTCTTAGTGCATAGCTGTAAAATATTCAGTACAGCGTTGTTTTGCACCTTCTATATACCTACATAGTGTAGAGGTGAAGCAAAAAAAAATCTAAACATAGAGGAACTATGGGTATCTTAAGTAAAGTGAGCCTCTCAACTACACACCATGAAAGCAGCATGTGTATGTGACCAACAAATAGCAATATGAAGCCTCACAGGTGGATCAGCACTCATATGGCAGATACATGTGGCACAAAAGACTAACTGCAGAATTTTGGGTCTGCATATAAAATGCTGGTATAGTAAATACAGATCGCCTGTCCTCCATCTCAGATTATAAAATATCATGTTTAGAGTACCCATTCTAGAATGCGTTTCAACTTCTTTTTCCTTATATTCTACACTACAGCATTGCCACCCGCAGGTACAGAAAAGCAGTGCAATGTATTCCATGGTCACTCCTTTGGGACAATGAAAAGGAAACCTTTTTGTGAATTCCTGGAATTCTCATGACAACTGAGCCTGACAATTCATAAAGGACAAATGTATATAGTATGGCGGTACAAAGAGCAGTAACGAGGCTCAAAGGGTAACAACCCAAAGCTGCCAATCAAACAATTCATAGCGTGAAACAATTTGATTTGTTGCAATGGGCTATTATGCTTTGTAAGTGGTCACTGATTTTTTGCATTGCTTTCCTGAAGAGACTTGAAAGTGACATCACTGAACCGATATTAATAAGTAAATTCAGCAACCTGGCTCAACAAACGGTACACATCATTGTGGTACTGGTGGTTAAATCCACCGTTTGCTTCCTCTGTGTGTATTTGCAAGGCCCACTTTAAGTACAATTTAACCATTTTTATCCAGATATATGGTCCGCATTAACAGCAATACAGTAAACCTAGATACCTTCAATAACATTTAACAGCATTTTATTTATTTACCATACCATTTGTAAAGCATAACCAGAATAGGAAAATCAGAAATGTTTTTTAATGGATTTACGTCTGTAGCCTCATGTATCTTTCATGAAGGTACTTGACACAGATACCTAGGGATTCACTTATGAAAAAAAACAAAACAGCCATCTATCCTGAAAAACTGCATGTACATTTGTTCTGTGCGAATAGGGGCAAAAATAAATGTTATTGGTATATTTTTTTCCAGGTTGATTGTAATATTAGGAAAATACTGTATATGGCCACTAGATGGAGCCAAGGAGTATAGGAAATTAATACTTATGTTCAATGCTCCGCAGTGCAATCTAGTGGCCATAATTCACTATTTTCCTGATACTGTATTCAACATGGAGAGAAAATATACCAACAACTTTCATTTTTGCCCCTATTCACGCAGAACAAATATACATAAAGTTTTGCAGGACAAATGGCTCTGGAAATTGTTTACAACAATATTCCCTGGTGATACTTTATATGAGAAACAGGTAAGACATAAATACATCTGAAAATATCGGTAAATGTATTAACTCCTATGAAATCCACTGCTGTACCTCCAAAATACAGTATATCTGGAAATCAGAAGTAAATGGGATTAGGTACCTTAGTGCAAAGGACAAATGGTGGTGTTGTGTCACAGTAACCAATCAGATCCCAGCTGAACAATTAAGAAAATTAAGCATCAGTCTGGGTAACACAATTTTCCCCCATTCACCCTAGCTCTCATATGTCTCTTGAAAATCAGTTTGTTCATGGAATTAAATTCTTAGAATGACAGCACCCTCCTAAGCAATTAATGATACTCTCTTTCTAGACGTACACGTAAACATAATTTAAATTGATCTTGAAACCCATTTGTTCCCTTTCTGAACAAAGGAATCATTGTGCTGCCCATGATAAATGTTAAACAAAAACATTCTGATCTACAGAAAATAAAATCACAGAAATAATATTAATTAAAATGTTGCATAACTTAAAATTGTGATGTAGTCCTGCTACATGACCAAAAAAAAAAAAAAAAAATTTAAATAAAGTTCTTACAATACTGTCCCATAACAACACAACATTTCCCTTCATTCGTCCTAAGGTGCTACACAAAGATTAACACTCCCTTTTTTCTACTGGAGAGCACTGCAGAACAGAAGTTGCAGGACCCTCTAGCACCCACAAAGAACACAACTTTTAACCCGATTGCTGCAGGGAATGTAGAAAGTCCGATTCATGGAGCAAAATATACAATGCAAGCACAATAAATAATGATACACCTAGCGAGTTCATTGGATGTGGGGTCATGAATATAATAAGGACAATAAATAATGATAAACCTAGCGAGTTCATTGGATGAGGACATGAATATAATAAGGACAATAACTAATGATAAACCTAGCGAGTTCATTGGATGAGGACATGAATATAATAAGGACAATAAATAATGATAAACCTAGCGAGTTCATTGGATGAGGGAGTCATGAATATAATAAGGACAATAAATAATGATAAACCTAGCGAGCTCATTGGATGAGGGGGTCATGTGGGGGGCATGAATATAATGAGGACAGGCCAAGCAGATTCTATGTTTACATTCTTCCAAGGTGTGTCTTATTTCTAGCACACAATTGCGCACTTTTTACTATTTTGGTAAAAAATTAGAACAATCTTCTATTTTAGGTATCATGCAGAAATTGTGTTCTTTTTTTGTCCTCCACCCACATGTCTATTAATTTCAATATAAATGTAAGGATCAGTAAACTTAATATTGCTTTATATAAAAGAGCCACTAATAAACATCGACACAAGGGGGTTGATTTACTAGAAGCAAATAGGTTGTTCACTTTGGAAGGGAATTTTTTCCCTGTTGAAAGTTCCCTGTGCAAAGAATATACAATCACGTGCAAGGAAAAGAAAAAGAAAAAAATCTGCTTGCACGTGATTGGATGATGGAAGTTAGCAGAGCTTCACCTCATTCACTAAGCTAAGGGAAAATTCCCCTGCAAAGTGAACAGCCTATTTGACTTTAGTAAATCAACCCCAAGGGGTCTAAGCAGTTTTTTATTACAAGGACAGTAGCGGTGTTGTTCAAGATTCTGCTCACAAAGGAATGCTCATGCATGGCCATGTGATTAGTTAGTTGAATGGGCTGCTGAAGCAAGTAGTCCTGCAAGCTGCGGTGACATCACACCAAGGAACTGTACATCTGCTTTTAATGTACATCCCCAATTTGCCATCTTTAAAATTTTGGATCTGCTGCACTGCACCAAGCTTTGAGAAGTTAATGACATCACTAAATAATGCTTAAAATCATTTATTTTTCTAAATATTCTATTACTGCCACATCCCTATATCTTTAATCACCATCTCTAGTACAATTCAGCCTTGCAGACTCCAAATGCAAGTGCCCTTCTACAAGTGCCCATCTGCTAAAGTGCTGACTGCTTTACATATTTATCCATAAATGTTACTGAAAATGTACATAAACCCAACTGATGTTAAGGGGCTCTTTAAATAAAAACTAAAGCTGGCTTCATGAAAGTAGATGTGTAATACCCGATAGAGTATAATAAAAAAGGAGAAATTAAAAGCGAAAGCAGAAGAAATGCCCATCAACAAGACTGATCCTCAGCTTCCTACCTAAGAGCTGCATGTCCCATCTTGAAACAAATACTCTTGGGACATATTGTTGCATACAAATTGTACGCTACTCTAAAATATAATAAATAATGAATTAGCACCATCTTGAAGTGAGCTGGTCACATAGGTAAAGGTGGTTATGATGTACCTGAGCCAATATCTACCCTATCAAATGTCTAGGGAGCAATGGCATCACTGGAGCACAATCAGTCACAGTACAAGTAGATCACTCAAATACAAGTAGTAATTGGCCAAAAATGCCCATACTTGCAAAGACTATCAGGTAGATGAGGTTGTTCTTGACTTCATTTGCTGGTAATTAGGCCATCATAGACATCTGAGGCTAAAACATATCTGTTTAAGGAACAAAGCCTGTGGCATAATATGTGGTCATACAGGGATACACTAGCTCATGTGTATTGTTCTTGTATGACTACTTCGGTTCTTTGTACAAGTAGTGAATGTACTTCTATGGAACTTCGATAAGCCCAAGCACAAAATGTACGACTAGATACTGTATGCCCGCCAAATCTATAATCATTCTCATTTGCCATGTTCAAAATCTGCTGTGTATAGACAGCTTTGTAAGTACCCCTTTGGCCACATTTTTTTTAGCTGCAAGTCAGAGCAGTGAGATAATATAGACTGTACAGAACAGTATTCACTTTATGTCTTGTTGCCTGTAAATGCTGGAGAATTATTTATTTGAAGCTTTCACATTTCTAGTAGACTAGTTGGTGATCTCAAGTTGTATCTGTAGCTAACAATAGTATGTTCACATAGGCACTATGGCAGTTTTTATTTAGAGAACACCTGTACTAAAACTAAACCCCTCAAATCCATCCATCCTCCCACTGTACTGTAGGCACTCTCTGATGCCTATACTCAGTCCCTCCACTTTGCTTACCACTGGTTTCCTGCTATATATGCCTGGGTATAGAATACATGCACGTTCCCCTGCCCTCCCAAGATGCACAAGCAGACTGCAAGAATTGGCATTCGGGGAGGTAGATTTTTGCACTGGTAGCATTTAGGGAAAGTGTTTGTTTTAATACAGACCCACTTTAAGACCTTCTATAAATGGAAATCAAGCTAAACCTTATCAAACTGTATGGAATAAGGAATGGTTAGATGATCTGTCCGGTTTGGTAATGATATCTGTATCACCATTGGAGAGATTTTCTTCCCAGGACACACAGAACATTGCTGTGTTTAAAATTCTTATGTGCCTACATTCTATGTAGCCGCTAGTGGATTCTCTATATAAATGTATGGAGAACACTTTACAGAGTGGGGGAAGATAACGTTTGGCCCCTAGCAATGTCAGTAAGACCAGCGGTGATAGGAAATCTCCCCAAAAGTGATACGGACAGCAATACAAATGTGATATTCTATCCAAAAGTAAAAAATGATATGGAGATCCTTTTTACAGAATTGGGCGTGATAATTTTTTTTCACATTTGGCATAACAGATATTTAAACAATCTGAATATGTCAATTCTATTCACAGATGTATCTCACTGCCCTGCCTAACCGCATCAAATATGTAAAAAATGTGTTACATTTAAACATGCTCTTTTCACTTCCTACTTGCACTTATGAGGCAGCTATGGGGTATGGCAGCTTTTAGCACCTTAGTATTAGGTTTATTAAAGCCCAAACAGATTAAGAATTGAGTTAATATTTTGAATCCTGAGGTCACATAGCAAATAATTATCTAGTCTTATTTATAAAGTCAAATTCATAATGTGTAGAATGCAGTAACCCATAGCAACCATTAAGTGATCCTTCTTCATTGTGTTTCACTGATTGGTAGCTATTGGTTACTGCACTTTGTACACAATCACTTTTCTTTACGTAGCCTTACTAAATATATGCCACTGTAACTGATTTTATGATTAGATTCTAGCCATTTGTAAAATATTTTGCCCATGATCTCAGTTGCAGTAAATCTTCTACTACTTTGCTTGTTATGTTTCCTCTGGCAGCAGATGGGTTAAACTCACAGAAATGTGTAAACAAATTCATAGTAATAAATGTGTTCCAGATTCAGGTGCTTGAAACTGTGGTTTACACTGGAAGAAGACTGTGCTCCAAACTTAAAGTGGACACATCACTGACACTTAGAAGAGGTAGCCATTTTGTGGATTGCACTATTTTCTCTTTACTAGGAATCTGTGACATTGATGAGACAGAAGGAATAGGGTACCTTTTGACTCTTGAGTTATGTTACTGGTGGACTGATCAGCTGCATTTCCATAAGTATTAGTTCAGCCTACAAAATGACTGCCTGCAGATAAAGGGTCTCCACTTTAAATGACAAGTCACCTGAGTCTGGGTCCTGAGGTTTTCAGGGAAATAAATTACCTGCCATAGTAAAAATATGGCCGAATATATACAAATACAAAATAATAAGAAAAAAAACATAATACGATCAATGGAAGAATGATCCGCTTCCTATGATGAATTCCAATTGGCTAATTAACTTTGGAGTTATGTCACGACACAGTAGATTCTTGTTGACAGGGTGTGACATGCAGATCTCTTGACATAAAAAAATATTTGCTTCTTAGAACACAATGACTGAATCTTTCAGAGGCTTTAAACATAAACATGTTTGCATTAGCCAATAAGAAACTCTGTTCCCTGTAATGTAACTGAAGTGTAGTAGCTCACATAGAGTAACTGGATCATATTTTTGAAGACAAAAAAATAAACGTCCCGTCAACGTTATGTCAAAAGAGGGAAACGGTAAGCCAGAGAATATATACTTAAGGGTTGCAATATGTATTTGATTGCTTCCTTTCAGTTTTCCCAGGTTGTTGAACATTGACACTTTCTGAGGACATGAAGTGTCCTGTCTGTGCGGTGTATAGGTTTGATGTTTGGAAGTGCATCATGGGATAACGATCAGATTACCTCCTCAGCACATACCGATGAGTTTTGAATGTTCGTCCATAACCTCACATAATATAGGCATGCTTGATTCACAACAATCCTAAAAATTCTCATCCTGTGCTTTTAGGTGATTATGAAAGGTGAAAAGACGAAGACATAATCATGTATGGAGGGAGGTGAAAGGTCACCGTCATGAGGCAATGGACAATATGGCTGGGATCTCTCCTGAGTGGGATGGTAGGTGACCTCTCAACCCCCTGAAATCTGATCTTCATTCAGGAGAAACAAAAAATAAGTAGACATCAAAGGAGTTTTCCAAGTGCTGGTGTCCTCAAACAAAGTCTGCGAAAACGAGCCCAATATACCCATTACAGCTTAAAGATGGCTGCACTTCTGCTGGTCTGGGTTTCACTTGGATGGGCAGAAATGTCTTGTAAGTCACTGCCAACAGCGCATAAAGGGATAAGGGATTTATAGAAGACATGGTCCACTTCTTAACCAACAGTTCTGTTGATAAACAACCCTACTTGGTAAGAAAATGTAAAGCAATAATTGCCAGTCCTTGTCTCCATATTTTTATCTGCTAGCACGTTACTGTTTAGACGATCATGCAGCAATACTAACAGAAGTGACCAAGTCAATTTGTCCACAAGGTTGTTCTCAATGATACTGTGTTCAAAGCTTTGTTCTTAAGCCTCTGCATCTCCCTCTGACTTCATATAGAGAGGGCATATTTTCAAGACAAAATAAAACTGGAAAAAATAAAAATGAAAGTCAATATTTGGTCCCTAAAAAGCAGCAGCAAAACCTCTAGGCATCTGCAGGTTCGTCAGGAGTCATTGCAATGCTTTTTTTTTTTCCAGTGATCCGTCCATTTAGTGCTAATATACTTTTCACCTATTCGCCTATCTTACAATAAAAAGGGTCCAAACACACACAAAATAAAAATAAATATGGAATTTTACAGTACCTTGAACATTTTGCTTAAATATTTATCCCTGCCATTCATGGTTTGAATGCTCCCATTGAGAAGCTTGTTCGTTTATAGGAGGGCTCCTTCATAAGTCTTTGGGCCCCCATTATTGCCGACTTCAGGTATTCCTAATTCTAAAAGAGGATGGGAATGGGCAAACAACATATTGCCTTGCAACAACCTGCTGCCCCTATCCTAGTGGTGAAATGCTCTTAGGTCTGAAGGGAAGAGGATGTAAAAGGTCTTCTTTGCTATGACAGTTCAGGACTAGATATAGAAGATGTTGGAAATGTATGGGCAAGTAAATACTCCTCTTGGTAGACTGAATACTTCTTCACCAGGTAGAGGAATTGATGGGGTTGTTGGTTCGTACAGTGGCATCAGAACACTCTCCTTCTGATGAATCACAGTCAGACTCTGCAAAATTGCCTGGGTTCTGTAGATATTATGAAAAACATACTGATTAATAATTTTGTAATATTGCACAAGTTGGGGGTGAACAGTCATGGCAGCAACATGGGCTCAATTTAAGAATATTCAGATGTTGTAGTTTCCTTTAAATGCACTAAATACATTCAGTGTGCATCAAAACAAAAGGTGTTTAAAGGTTTTACACTTTGCTCTCTTTGTGAAGCAACTTTATCTAGAGTAGAAAAACCTGCCCCCCATCAGCATGCTGCAGAGAAACAATCCTGGTCTCTTTATGGAAGCAGCAGCAACTTCATTGTGTCAGAACCATAGCCCTCCAATCAACAGGGAGTGCGAGCTCTGCTGATTGGAAAGCTCTGGATCTAACTCTGTGGGGGGTATGTCAGACCGCTGCGGAGGGACTCAC
This sequence comes from Nanorana parkeri, assembly GCF_000935625.1. Classification (NCBI taxonomy): domain Eukaryota; kingdom Metazoa; phylum Chordata; class Amphibia; order Anura; family Dicroglossidae; genus Nanorana; species Nanorana parkeri. The sequence goes on from NW_017307253.1 coordinate 95,365, forward strand.
TAGAATGTGACGTTTCATCAAAGGGCTTCTCACCATCACATTAGAGAACATTAGAGATCATCTGAAGACTGCTCTTGAAGCCAACAAGCACATCTATTGGAAACTACGTGTCTGTAAAACTTCTTACATGGCACATGTTTTAACTCTGTTTAATCAGCTGACAGAACTAAACTAAGGCCTGACATTTTCTAACCCCTAATCATTAACATAGCTGCCAGATTACCATCAGCCTTTATGAACACAGTCTTTGGCACCCAAAGAAACACCCTTGTGCTGCAACATTTTCTTGTTTTATTGATTCAAACTCAACTTAGCATTTTGAGACTGTATCAATAAGCATATATACAATGCACTCTACTACACTGCTTCTATCCTCAACAAAGTGATGGAGTGGTTTCATAATCATTCATTTAGACAGTGGCTCCTCACAGAACAAGACCGTAACACATATGACCTTCAGGCCCTGCAATGGATCACACCAAATCTAGGGGGCACGTTGCACCCCTTACCCCTTCTAATGCACCACTTTCTCACGGTATGGGGCAAGAGTAGCTCTAAACTTCAACTCTCTCCTGCTGTAGAACCCATGACCCTCCCTCTTTGGAAACCAAGCATTCCTCCCAGCTTTGACCCAATCTAACTTCCTAATTTGGGAAAAAAAGACCCCTTGCCGTTTGACTAAGATACTGCAAAGAGGGGCTCTGTCAACCCTGCTGAACCTACTAGGCCACGCCTCTTTAACCCTTATACAATGCCTAGCCTACTGAGAGATTCAAATGGAAGTAAATTGTGTGTGTATATATATATATATATATATACACACACACACATCTATGAAAAGAAATTGCTCATGGCAGGTTTTTTTATTAGCAGAAGAGACTGTTGAGTCTCTTCTGTCAACAATGCTCCTACCTGCTGTCAGCATTTATTTATTTTTTTGCAGGAGTTACATCATGTTGGTTTGGCCGATCACGTGGCTGAAGATCTCGAACCCAGAACCGGGTAAAGATGGCAGCGCTAGCAACAAAAGGGAGAGCAGACAGGGCAGCTCTGGAGGGGATCATTTGTAAGGAAATTTGGTTATAATGTGCTAACACGCTATGCATATTAGCAAACTATGACAAACACCTCCGAGGGGCTTATTATTAAACTTTGGCATACTTCCACTTTAAGATTTTCGCCTGATGGTACATGTGTCCCAGCATCTTACACCGGATCTAACCATCAGTCTCTGACAACTGTTGGAGACTCTTAACTCAATTAGGAACCATGTCCCATATATGGTGGTCCTGCACCCCATCAAATTCTGGGACACAATTGTCACAATATATTCCAAAACCACTGGTATTACTGTCCCAAATACTCTTCAAATAGTATTGTTATTTATGCTACCTGAAACTATTAAAAATACAAAACTGCCATACAATGTTTTTTTCAGCACTTTATTTGTCATCATTTTCCTCATACCCCATCCACTCCCCACGAGTCATTCTTATCTCGAATTATTTCATCAATGGGCTCCTGCCCCATTATCCAACGGCCATGACAGCATATCCCTCTCATCTACAGCTCTCTCCCTTATTGAATCTTTCAGGGATCATACATACTATGCTTGCAGGTAAAGAAATCAATACTCCTTAACAAGCAAGGTGATTCTCAAGGAGTGGATGAGCTCGAAGTCCTTATATTTACATCTTTACCCTGCTATGTATTGCATACCATATGCACTGTTTGTATGTGTACTTTCCCTGATGTTCTGTCAACTTTGTATGCAAACTTCTGCAGAAATAAAATCAGATGGAACAAACAAGTGCATAAGCACTGACTATTTCTACTGATAATAGGAAGAAAACCTGTTGACAGTGACTATCCAGGAAAAAACACCTCTTTACTTCTGCTGCCTCTAGGCAAAGCCCTACTGTTCCTAGTTAAATCTTAGTTAAATCTGGTCCTGTGACACCTGGTGTAAATTTGATGCAAAGGTTACACTTTGTCAAATTGCACAACAGTGCTGAAATTGCTCAGATCAGGCAAAAAAAATATTTTAATGCATAGCTTCCTTAAAGTGACACTATTGCTTGACTAAATTGTTTATAAAAGTCTTGCCTGTAAAGATAAGGACTAATAATGACTTAGCCTGCACCACCAATCTTTACTCTCTTGAAGAACTAAGTGGAAGTTGTTCTGCATCCAACACACTTCCAAGTGTTTCTGTGGTTCCGTCTGCTTTAAGGACACAGCAGTGAAGTAGGGGACTGTGGATGCAGCCACAGCACAGGACAGCTACAAGGTGTTTTTGTTTTTCTACAGGCAGCACTTTTTTTTATAAGCTTTTTAGTCTAGAGTCAGAGTTGCTTTAGAAAAGGACATCCAGTTAATAGTAATCAAATCAGTTAGTGCTCTTACTTCATAGCTGTGCTCCTCAGCACATAGTTTGCCCAAGGACATCTGAGTCTTCACTCTTCTGACTGCACACTCCTTGTCTGACAACCCATCTGACTGTGTTGAGATCTCAATTGGGATCTCAGGTGTCTGGGATAGCAAGTCTTCCAACTTGTCCCCCAGAGGCTCCTTGCGGCTGTTAACCAAGTCATCTGGGCTGTTGGAGTGATCACTGGTGTTCCCCTCTTCTCCATCAGACACCGAGAAATTTTCTGAACTGAAAGTAGAGTAGGACTGGCAGCTTCTCATGCCCTGAGGTGGCCGGTGTCTTCGGGGAAACTCAACTTCACTGTCTACCTCACCCTCCTCTTCCTCTGATGATTCGTCCCCATTCTGTGGAACAGAAACACAAGTACTAAAATTAGCATGTTTCAAAGATGTAGCTAAAATCTACTAACTTGAAATGATCAGCTATTTGCAGAGTAAATTTGAAAAAAATGTCAAGCGTGTGTGAGAGGTTGAAGTTGCTTTCTCTTTTCAGCACAATGTAGCTCAGGTCCATGCTGAAAAAGACAAAGATGCAAAAAGCACTCTAGTGCCTAAGATATGCCTAAGGGTCATCATAGACATTACAATTTTATTGTAATCAACTTTAGATCTACCAAAACTAAGTACCTGAACTACCCAACCAATTTGTATTCAGTCAGACAGGCCCTTGCACTAAATACTTGTTGGTAGATCTAGTGGTGTACAATCAGACTGTAACGTTTGGTGACCTTTAGGCCCCATTCACACCTAGGCGTATTGTAATATGCGCGTCTGTCACGCGACCGTCACGTGGTTTTTTTACCGCGATTCGCCAAGGCTACTTGGCTGTATCCCAATGGAAAACGCCCTACAAAACGGCCCAAAGTAGTCCCGGGACCTTTTCAGGCGTGGGCCGTTTTGTAGGGCGTTAGGGAAGGGCAGAAATATACGCCTAGGTGGGAACGAGGGCATTGGCTACAATGCTATTTATTTTTTTGACCGTTTTGTAGAGCGTTCGTCGAGCGTAGGACGCGCTACAAAACGGTCAGGTGTGAACGCAGCCTTAGACATTTCAAATAGGTGACCATCATATGTTCCAAGTCAGAACAATTTCACTGCTTCTGCAATTTGTGTGCCTTTTCATTTTCTCCTTGAAAGTGGAAAACCCCTTCAATGTTTTTCTGCAGCTACAATACATTTCTCTCGCTGGTTTAAAGCCCAAAATGTATTTTTAATTCTCTATCTGAGGACGGTTGTTCACTGATGTGTGTGTGCCCCCCGCTGGCTGATATCCTCTTGCCTCATGTGCTGTGAGACCCCATGGGTCAGGGTGTCATGGGGTGTCAATGGGAACAGAAGTAAGGGAAAATCTCCTCAATGTAAGTACAGACAACAGAAAAAAAGTTGGCCAGCGGTGGGCTTTATATTCAGGGGTGTCCCTACATTTTTCACTGCCCGAGGTCGGGGGGGTTGTTTGGGCACTTATGGTGCAACTTTACCCTGTGGGGTGCGGTAGCAGTTGTTGTAAGTTATGGGGGGGGCAGTTGAGCAGTGCGTTCTACCTGGTTGCCAGGAGCTGGGCGGGACACCAGCCAGAGTGACTTCAATGAGCCGGAAGGGATGCCGACCAGAGAGTCCTGCCCAGCTCTTGGCATCTAATTGCTCTAAAACTCTAACTAAGCTGTTCATTGCAACATAACAGTTATCCAAAACACAGGAGTGGATTGATAGTAGAAGGGCTTAAAGAGAAAAAGAATCCATATTTTGGAATGGTCACATTAGTGTTCCTGACTTAATCCCAATGAAAGTCAGTTGAGTCTAACACAGACTGTTTTAAGTGGTTGAACTGTTACTGTTTAAGAACACATCCTAACAGTTGCACAGGCCTGATCAGCTACAGAGATTGTTTGGGTAAGATTACTGCCAATAAATGAGGTTCCATTAGTTATTAAATAAAAGAGTTCAATACATTTTTCATCAGTGACCTTTACTGCCATGAGAGAAATATGAAAGCTGCCATTTCACATCTTTTCTTTCAATACTAGTTTCATGGATGTCATGCTGATCCTCTTGTTTTAATACTTTTACTCGCTGGTTAGATCAAACATGCAGATTAAAAGTTCTGAATTCATTAACTTTACTTGTTTCGGGTCAGTGATCGAGAAAGCACTGAACCCAGAAACAGCAATTTAAGCAGAATGTTCAAAAGGTGCATCTTTCTCATATGTCATTAGTTGGTTAAATAAGACTCTCTATACATGTAAGTCTGAAGTAAAAAATTACTTTAAATGCATACAGCTCTTTGAATTAACCAGCTACTGCCAATGAATTGTATTGCTAGTAAAGAATTTTAGTGGAGGATTTAGATCTTGCATACCCAGTACCCATACTGTGATGACAGTATGCATCACTGAAATCTTGCAGCCAATAAGACATGTGTCTACTAAATTAATTATAGCCTTTATGTCCAATGCCTTAAGCAGTATAAATTAGTTATAAGGTTAACATTACTAATGTCACAGTTATTGGAACAAAATGGGTTGGAATTACCTTTCTAAGAGTGCGTATCCTTCGTGGTAGAGCAGGTGGTGTAGGGATGGTTAGAGAACTCACTCCCACTGCTGCCCTGATAATAGGAATCTGATCTAGCCCAGTCATCGGAGTTTGCGTTCCTTCTTGCATATAATTGTGCCTTGGTGGCTCTGGTGGGTTTCTCTCAGAGTTCCTTAGCTCTGGGTTTTCACTTGTAGAATTTTCCCAGGATTCTGGGTTTAAAATCGGTTGAGAAGAGGCCTCAGCACAGTTCAGGCAAGAGTTATACGAGTCTTGCTGGCAGGGCTCCCAATTTTCTGTTTGCAGGCGACTGTCAGCCTCCAGGGTGCTGGAAAGGAGGTCAGGGCTAGAACCAGATATACAGCGCTGAGAATGACAACTCAGAGGACTTCTTAGTGCAGCTGCAGGGCCAAAGTATCGTAGGTTGTTGGCACAGTTGGCAATATTCTGCCCATGCATATTAAGGGTTTGGTGTCGAGACGACACGGGCTGCACTGGGTCATGGCGGGGACTGGGTGGGGTGAATGGGGGAGATGCAGGAGAAAGATAACGAGCAGTTTGTGAAGGAGAATCGTGGTTTTTTGAAATCCCCAGGAAGTCACCATGACTGCCCTTGCTGTTCCCTCGCCGATGACGTGGCTTGCTTCGATACCGGCTTTTCCCCCCTGATGATATCTTTGGACTTCCAGATATGGGAGATGAACTGGGTGCATTTGCCTCCACACTGGATATGGCATCTGATTTCAGTAGGTCAGGCCTGGTAAACAATGAGTTCAGGGTTATTCTCTGAAAGGTTAAACCAACCCAAACTGGTATTTTATTTTCAGATAATACAGTTGAGTTCACCCACTGGATTCTTAACAGTCTTGAGTACTCTAGTAATGAAATTCCCCCCTGTGGTCCCTCCCTCATCTGTAAGTGGTCATTACTAAGTAAATTAAGATTACAACTTCCACATCTGTAATTTAATATTAGTAAAAAATAAAAAAAACACCAAATCCAGCAGCAAGAGTAAAACTTTCTTATAACAGCCAAACCATGTGGACAGAGCTGGAAAATTGGGTGCAGGGTTCCCAACATATATGAGAAGCTCATGGCTCAATTCTGGTGCTTCAACTGTAAAACTAATATATATTGCGAATGGACTTAGCTTTCAAGTGAAAACATGTAACCTATGGGGGATCATAAATCTTAATAGTTACATACCGTCTAGTGTGAGATGTTGATTTAGAAGGCACCCCTTTCTTTTTGATAAATTTCTCAACAGTATTTGGATGGACTATCTGGCGGACAGGGTGGCGTTTGTAAGTTCCAGGGTATTTTTTCTCTACAACCTGCTCACGCCTAGAGAAGATGCAATGTTGTCAGTGTTATAAAACATATGCGGATCAAATTAGTATCATCAAACAGCATGTGTGTATAATGCATTGTCGAAATACTCAATTTCAACATTATGTTTGTGCTTTGAACCAAAGCAAAATAACGATAATTCGGGTACCTGATTAGCTCTTTTTCTCGGACTTCCAACTGCAGCATGATAGCACTGAGCTCCATATATAGGTTATTGGCTCTATCCAGTTTACGCTCATAGTGTTCACGAATATCCAGAGCATGTCTATTGTAGATACACAAGTTTTAATAATTGTTACAAATACATTTAAGCCATAAGACTGTAACTTATACTGCAAACATTCATTTTAGAGATTTCAGTTAGACTCCTGTTCTCATAATCGCTTATGTTTCTTAAATGTCAACAATCTTAGTTAAAGTGGAAGTTAAGTGGATTCAATTTTTTTTTTAAATGCTGATTGGCAGGTTTACTATGGCAGAACAGACTGGTTACCTCTTTTCTGCCATAAAAGCAACTAGATGCCTGTAAACAATTGTTTTCCTGTACAATGAGCCGCACGTGCGCAGCTTAGTGCACAGACCAAGATGAAGTAACTTCCGTGCACATTTGTGGGAGGTACGTCAATGGGGCAAATGGCCGAAGAGTCAAAACTCGGAAGAAGACCAGAACGAAGATGGAATCGCTGGCTATAGGGGATCGCTTTGACAGTGTGCCCACTAGCTCATTATGGCTAAAAGCTCCAGGGGACCCGCTTTTATTTTGAAATGTTTTTTTACTTCCACTGTAATAAGCAATCAATCAGAATTATTATTTGCTGATCTGTCTTCAGTAAGTTAAAATCTGATGTTGATTATGAGTTACTTTACTCTACACTTGCTTTTTGCTCATTACAATAAATGAATAAGAACATAAGTCTTACCACAAAGGTTAATGTAGTTATACAGAAAGAGATCAAGTTGAGTTTGCCCTTGTCAGCAGGGCCGGATTTACTCTCCCTGCTGCCCCAAGGCCAGGTTCCGCGATGCCCCCCCCCATCAATGGACAATGTCAACCAGATGGCAGGGCGGCAGGGTTATTTATTGTTTCTTTATTTTTTTTAAACTTTTTATCACTTTTTTGATTTTTATTTATTTTTTTACTTTTTTATTTATCTTATCGTTTACTTTTTTGTATTTTTTTTAATCTTGTTTATTTTTTATAATTATTTTCTTATTTTTTAATAATTTGTTTCTTATTATTTTTTACTTTTTAATCACCTTTTAATTTTTTTTATTTATTACTTATATTTTCAAAATTTGTATTTATTTAATATTTTTTTAATCAATTTTTTTTCCACCTAACTTTATTGCTATCAAACAGGAGCTAACCATCCACTGTGTGATAGCAATTGGAGGTGACCGATTCTCTTTATTGACCCTGTCACCTCGAATACAGGAGTTCTAGCACAACACTGTGCTGGAACTCCTGTGATAGGGGAAGACTGCTCCCCCCTCTCACTGTGTACACGGAGCGGCAGGGTTACTTTTAACCCTGACGCTCTGCTCCCTGCATCGGTGGCCAGTAAGAGGAGAGAGACTCGGCGACGGAGCCAGCGAGGAGAGAGGGGGGAGGGGAGGACGGACGGACCGGCTGCAGACTTTTCACAAGTGATCTCCGCGACATCGCCGAGATCACTTGTGAACGAACAATCAGCTTCCTCGCTCTACATTTAGTCCTGCTTGTGCAAAGCAGAACTAAATGTAGAAAGTGCAACTTACCGCATTTAGCACCCCATTTAATTTCCGGACTCCTTATCAATTCAAAGCAAAGCAGCATATGAGTGTAAACAGGCCTTGCTGAAATACTACTTGACAACGCATCCATCGAGAACAAGCTCTTAAGAGTTAAGAGTTAGCAAGAGTTGCTAAGCACAATTACCCATAGCAACATAATTTTCACTGACATAATATATAAAGTTTCTAAAAAGGTATTTCCTATATACTGTATGTAGGAGATCTCACCGTAGTTCTTCTCTCCGTCTGCGGATCAGTTCCTCATCCAGGCGGTGGATGCAGGTCCCTTCACTTTTAATCTTTTCAAAATGTTTTTTCACTTCCTCCCTCCATTCAGCCTAAAGAACAGGCAAAACACTGTTAGAAATATTTTAGAACCAACTGTGTATAAAACAAATTAAACAAATGGCCTGCAGCCAGTCCATATAATTCGCAATCTGTTATCAATAACCAAGTGACCTTGATTCTAACTGAAAAAGGCACAGGAAGATATTTCAAATTTACTGAGACTGGTACTAATGCTAATAATAAAGGGGATGTCCATGTTTGAAATGACATTAGGAAACATTTTTCTTCACTCATTGGTAGGAGTCAGCAGTGGAAAGTCCTCTGTCTTTGCTCTCACGGTTCCAACCATTTAGCTGCCTTCTATCAAGCTGTGACTAATTTTCATGCTTAACAAAGTGGTTGTGAAAAATGTGCGTGCCATCATAGGAACGTTGTCCTAACAGCTGCCTCATGTATTCCTCTGTGCATTAACCCTCAGAGTGATAGAAGTAGGGGCAGCAATAAGCCAATACTCTAGTTTGAACATGCGTACAGGAGGACAGAGTAAGGTACAAGTAAGGTACATGTACCTTTTTTCTGCGATTGCCGTGGGGATGTAACCCCATTGAAATCAATCCGGTCACCGATCACGCGGGTGTGAACCTGGCCTCACTGCCCAATCACATGCTAAGGACAGGTTGATCGCCCAGTAGAGAGAAGTCACCAACCTGGCTGTGATGTCTGGCAAGGGTGCATGGATTACAAAACCGAATAGGTAGACAGAGTCACCTGCTGGCTTTAAATATCTATTTGGGAATAAAGTGGTAAAATCTCCATTAAATAATTCCCCGCTCTGTTCGCATCACTCCAAAGGTTATATTTTCAAGTTTCTGCCAATCCTGAGGTTCTCAGAATCCTTCTGTTAAATAATATAAAATGGAAATTCGAACAGGAATAGGACTCAGTAAAGGCTGTGGTAGGTATGCGGACCTGGGAACTCAAGTGCAGAGATCTCATCACCAAATCAAGGTAGAAAATCAGATGTTTTAACTTTCTTGCATCTACCAAAAAATTATCTTTTGAATTATTATTATTATCATTATTATTATAGTATATCTCAACCTGCATTTAACTCCTGTTATTTAAAAGTGTTGGTGGGGGGTCAAATGCAGCATTTCCCCGGGAGCGACCAATATTTAAAAGCATCTACAGGCTAAAATACAACATGCACTTGCATAAAAGCCGCTGTGCTACTGAAATAATAACAAGCCAAAGATAAAACTCCCGTGCTGCGTTTAGTAATTCTATAAGTTTTAGACAGGAGTTCAATTATTTGTATCAAATAATGAAGGAACACAGGGACAAGTAATGGACAGAGTATTTGACTGTAGGCAGCTGAATGTCTTCAGATATTCTGACACACTGGATTAATAAAGTGGTAAAAGAATGGGAGAAAGATGGGAGGCTGTGGAAACTGAAGCACTTCAGCTCTACAAAAGCTATTAAAGCCCTTTCAGAGGAGCTGACAATACAAGAAGAGCATAATATGCTCACGAATGCTGTAGCCTCTTCAGCCGTCATCAGAGCAGAAGAAAGGGCTATTTTTGGCTTAGGCTGAAAACGTCATGTGGACCATGAGGAGGCAGCATCAGCTCTCGTATTATCTGTAATGTTCAAGACGCACACTGACTCACCTGGGGGCTGCAGGGGGCTTGCTTCAACACAAAAGAAAGGATGGATTGCTATGCTTCCCCAGCTGATCCAAAGTGCCTAAAGCACATTCCGTTCTATTACTTTGTATAAAACATAGTAATTGGCTCACTATGTTATAAGCTATGCATAATCAGCTTCATAAGTATGACAGCACATAAGATCCAGTTTGTCACTTTAAATTCAACTATACATGCTGAGACATGAGAGGGAGGTTGTACAGCAAAGAATCATATAATAAGAGGCTGCAGTATTTTGCTTAAAGCCACAGTCCAGCTTTTAAAAAAAAATGCACACACATTCATAAAAGAAAACATGTGAATGTATTATTTTTTTTGCATTTGAGCCTGCAAAGAATTGCAACGATGATCAGTAGATTGTAGGTGCAATGCTCTGGGCTCCTATTCCTCTAGGACCCTGTAGGACCCTGTCTCAGATAGAAGATAGAGTTGCTTCAGGAAGAGATACCTGTGATTTAAAATACGTTTCTTGTGGGGTTCCTAGGACGTCCGATGAAGCAATGTCCAGATGCATAAGAATCTGTCTGAATGATGGACGGTTTCTGGGCTTGCTTTGCCTAAAAAACATAGAATGTAAACTCTCTATTAATACGCATCATACTAATACTGAAGCTATTTTACAACTCCCAGCATGTCAATACAAAGTCCAAGGCTACTGCTGAATACCAAATGCAGAAATGTTTGTTGTGAATCTGCTGCTGATTACTTGATATTAGAGTTCTGTGAGTTATGTTTCTGCTCTTGTTTACATGAAATATAATTTGCATGAGGGAATTGACGGGTGAATTGGGGACAGCAGCTAAAGAATTTAGAAACAGGATAATCTCCTTGATGACTGCAGCTATTATAATATTTAGTTTCCATTTAGGCAAAACAAAGGCACACAGACATAAATATGGAAAAAGAAAAAAATATTTCATGTGTACTGGACCCTTAAAAATGTAGCTTAACAATGGAAACATCAGACAGAAATCAAAAGCACATCATCTGTGCAATTATCTGTAATTAGCATGTTCTTTATAAAGTGTTTATATATACATCCTGTGCTTGCTACTGCTGATATAATTTATGTAAAAAGGAAGTATAATTAAAATCTCTGTGCATTGAAGAGTAATGATTAAAATGAGGGTGCTGAATAGATTAGTTGAGATAGCTACTGTGTAAATAAATGTAAATGTCTGAGAAGAGAGGACATGTAGCTTATGCTGTCTGATTTATTCTCTAATCTATTTCATGAATGATACAAGTATTTATAGCTTAGGTAAGGCATCACCAGCAGAGCCATATTTATCATAAATCACTTTTGGGATTGAAGGGTAAAGGTTGAACATCTAAACACGTCTGCACTTTCGATGACAAGCCTAACTTTATTATGAGCTTCTACCCTACTCAGTAGCGGCTAAGGAACTGCCTTTTTCTTTCTCTATCCCCCTCTATCCTAATCTCTGTTCTGGTTCTTTACTTCCCTTCTCTTGCTGGTTTCACTATTCCTCGACTATTCTGCCGACTCCTTTTTCATGTTGAATTATGCTTCCCAGGGCCCCCATCTGCACTCTCTTTAAAGTGACACTAAACTCAGGCGTTAAATCTTTAAAATGCATTCAAGTACCTTAACTATTAACAAAAAATGTAACTTATTTGTGTATCACTCAGGTGTAGATCCTCAAATCATCTCTGAATTGGTGTGGACGCTGTCCTTTCTTCTGGAGGGTGGCTATTTTTTTGTTCCTCAGGGTCCTGTGTGTGTTATATAACAGCCACTGCTCCAAGCTCACTCCTGGGATGGACTACAACCAAAATACAAATTAGTAAACTAAACGTGAGATTGTAGTCCATCACATGAGCGAGCTTGGATTGGTGACAACTTTCCAACACACACAGGGACCATGGGGAACAAAAGTAGCCACCCTCCAGAAGGAAGGACAGTGTCAGCACAAATTCAGAGCCGTACAGCTGAGTGATACACAAATAATCTACATTTGTATTAATAGTTTGGTTACTTGAATGCATTTTTAAGATGTAACTCCTGAGTTTACTGTCACTTAAAGCAATGGTAAACATTTAAAGGGGAAAGCTAGTGCCCGACTGTGAAATCTTATCTGGCTACTACCTTTAATAGCACTTATGTGTTCCATGTCCTGCTATGTTTGGGTTTTATATAATCTAATGTCTATTTACACTAAATACAATGTGAGATTCCTGCAGAATGAGGGCATTTGCTGCTCTCTACTGGGATTTGGACCCTGGACTTGTATTACTTGTTACTGTTATTATTTGTTGCATCTTTTTGGATTTGATTTGGAAAATGAATAGGTATTATTGAAAGAAACTTAAAAACGTGAGATAGTTACTTTGGCTCTCAATTCTATTTTATCACCACTGGATTCCTGTGGATTAACGTCAGATTATTGCGTTCCCCACTGATACCAGAAACATTGTTTAATAACCTTACTTTTGCAGCTGCTCCATTTGGCTGTTGTGTTATTTGGGCTATGGACTGATTTACTAATGGAGGCTGCCGACTCAGCATGTTAATGTTCACCTTGTGAATGTTGGCCCTGATTTGTAAATAAGGTAAGTAAAGTTCACTTTGATAATCCAGTCATGTGCAAGCTAAAATTCAAAGTGAACACAGCTAAACCTAAGCTAGGTGAACATATACTCTGCAAAGTGAAAATACACTTTGCTAAGTGAACAGCCTCCGTTAGAAAATTATCCTTGCTGTCACTTTGCAGTGTTTATTGTTTTCAATTGTCATTGTACACATGGTTGATGACTTCAAGCTTCTATGTGCAATGGGTTTATCTGCATTTTATATAGAAGCAATTCAATTACATTTTGCTCCAAATGTTATGTAGAAAACTTAGGTAAACTGATATGAAGAGGTTGAATTACTAAAGAGAAATAGACTGCTCACCTTGCAAGATAATTTTTCCTTTAGCTTAGTGAATGAAGTGAAGCTCTGCAGACTTCCACTATCCAATCATGTGCAAACAAATACAGTGGTACCTCGGTTAACTAACTTAATTCGTTCCGCAATTCTGGTCGCGAACCGATTTGGTCATGGACCGAATCAAACTGTGATCAGACCGCGATCTCGACTAGAGGAAGCCATGACCATGTGTCAGAGCAGGGAAAATGGCTGCGGTTGTGTTCGTCACCCGAAGCGGAGTTCACAAACGGAAGCAAAATTTTGCCAAACTTCCTGTTCGCGAACCGAAGTGTTTGCAAGCAGAAGCGTTCGTGAACCGAGGTACCACTGTATATATTTTTTTTATTTTCTTTGCACATGATTGGTTATTCTATGCAAAGTGAATTTTTCACCACATTCACTTAGCTAAAGGAAAAATTCCCTTGCAAAGTGAGCACATATAAACACATGTTCACTGATTCAAACAGATGGATAATAGTTTAGGTGTAGGACTACAAATCTACAAAAATGAAAATACAAAAAGTGAGATCACAAAACATCTTTTTTGCTATTTCTTTTAACATGTGAACGTTGAGGAAAACTACCCTTACACATATAAAATGTTGTAGGTATATCAAGCAGAAGTACTGAGGAGGGAGAGTGTATAATGGCTGCTTAGTGGGGCCACAAGATTCTCTGTGGAGTAACAACATGCATCCCCCCTTTTATCTCTGCAGGCTGTACAATTATCAAATGTAAGAGCTCCTTATATAAAGAATTCTGCTTCAGATAGCACATTATGGTTTTAATGTTCACAATAATAAATATAGGGCATGGCTGCTGGGAAAAAGTGGAACTTGAATGAATGGGAGCATCATTCATGTGTGCCTAGGGCAGCATGAATGCTAAATAAAGGCCTCCATGTGCCTAGCACTGCACGAAGTATAAACGCAGTCCACATATCTAGGTAAAAATGAGTGTGCTTGCAGGAAACTTAAATATCTCTTTGACATTTCCTATCTGAAATACTGTCCAAGCGACATAGATGTAAGGTATGATTTGTATGGAGAACACCCACTCTGACAACACAGAAACCTTAACAAGTGTTCCGTCTTTCACCTATAACAACGTGAACCTTAGGATGATAACAGTCATTCTTACCATGTCTGCTTCATGAGGATTTTAAAGCCGTCAGGGCAGGTAGAGGGAACAGGAAGATGAAGGCTGTTGCTGCCCACTCCCCAGATAATGGCTGATGAATCTACATCCTTGTATGGGATCTCCCCAGTCAACAGCTCCCATAGCAAAACTCCAAAAGACCTGTTGCACCAATGATACATTACTTAAGACATAAAAGATAATAGCATTTAAAAGATTACAGATGATTGGTTGATTAAAACACTTATTCACTGATCAGTGCACTACTTTATTAGATAAGACTACATACGTCTCCAAAGAATGCTATTTTGAGTTGAGGGAAACTGGAGCACGTTGAGCATTTGTATGAAAAGGTGTTTTTTGCCTTTTTCCCCACACTGCTGCAACATGTCAGTAAAAGAAGGTTTGGCTGCAGCATTGCTGAATCATTTTAACATGTATGACCCTATTGAGTTTAATGTAACTCTTCTACAACAAACATTGTGTAACATAAATAGCAAGATTACTATGCAAACTGGTGTCCAGCATGTACACGAATGACATGTTATCCTTACAAAGCATCTTTCTACTATGACATTTTGGATCTTACAACCCTTCATATACTGTATATGTGGACCATAGTGTAAAACGCTCTATTGGATTCTTCTCTGAACTGTGGGACCTCCTCGCTTTCTCCCATTGCTGTTTATCTTGAGAGAGAATTCAGTGAAGCCAATGAGTTCAGCACATTGTTGCAGCAACTAAGCAACATAGAGAGGATCTCAAAAGCAATTGATCTTTAAAAAAAAAGCACCTAATGACCCTAATAACAAAAAAAATACCTTAGACCATGTATTTTAAACCCTATAGTTATTTTGCTGATGGCAGGGTAAACAGAGCTCCAAGCATTTCTTCAAGGAACCCTTAACGACTCTAATAAAGCATCTCTTTCTCTTACCAGGGCCATTGGTAGAGATTTTACTCAATAATTCCACAGTTTCAAAGACTGGCCATGCCATTCTATGCAAGCATTGCGCATGGGAAAAGACTGACAAAGACCACCTCCTTTCTTACTTTGGCTGCCATGAAACTGTGGTGCTTCTGTCTGCCCATATACAACAAAATAATATAGAAAATATCGGCACTCGACTGGGAATCCTTACAAAAGTTTAATCATTAAAATGACATAAAATTCCAAACATGACAATCCAGTTTATGTGGTTTAGCCTTTACAGCCTTAATCGTGCAATGAGAAAGGCCGCATAGGCTGAAACGAGCAGGGTTGTCATGTTTGGAATTTTATGCCTTTTCAATAAATAACATTTTGTAGGGATCCACACCTGAGTTCTGGTACTTTTCTGCATTATTTCTACGGAAGCATTCACTTAATTAATCAAGCTCTTAAAGAAGAGGAAAAAATTATAAATTGTCAAAACAATATTAACACTTGTTTTGCTACTAGTATGCATAACATAAGTGCCAAAAGACAGCAAATACTATCTGCACCGTCCAAGACAACCATCAAAGACATTTAAATGTTTAACACGACTGCCTAAAAATAAAGTATACACTGTTACTACAGATCATACCTATATATGGTTCATACTAACCAGATGTCCACTTTTTCTGAGACAGGCTCATTGCGGATGACTTCGGGAGCCATCCATGCCACAGTGCCAGCAAATGACATCTTGGTGCTTTTGTCACTAAGTTCTTTGGATGTTCCAAAGTCTGAGATCTTTACTGTGTCTGTGTGGGTAACTAGGACACTGTTAAGGAAAAGGAGATACAAAAATAGCTTAAAATTAATTGTCCTTTATAAACACTGTTTTGCAGTGTACTGAGGGACCGATTTAGAGAAAACTATTACAATTCTGCCGTTTTAAAATTATTTTATTCCATTAGTAAAATCCTATCTGCTACATTAGCGTGGACCATTTATTTATTTTGAAAGAGCCTATAGTCAAAGTTAATGCAGTAAACAATAGTAATGTTACTAATTGATTTTTGAGCAATTTACATACAGTGAACTCTGTACTGCAAAATATAAAACATACACAACTGCAATTACTGGACCCATGAAACATAGTAGACTGAAACTACTCACTTGGGTGATTTGAGGTCCCTATGAATGATCTTGTGCAGGTGGAGGTAGTTCATGCCACTAGCGATCCCAGTTGACCAGTCCACCAGGAGTCTTGGGGTTACCTTGCGCCCAGCCCTGAGTACCTCATAAAGCTGTCCATGGGCACAGTACTCCATGATAATACAGAAACATGGGGCCTGCGTACAAACACCTCTGTGGAGAATTAAGAGAAAGATCAGTTTGGCATCAAAGTTGTGGAGAAGAACTTTAAATTAAGAGCACTAAACTCAGAAATGAAAACGTAAAAACGCATTCAATTACCCTAACTATTAATATAAATGTAGCTTATTTCATACTGACACTGTCCTTCCTTCTGGAGGGTGGTTACTTTTGTTCCCCATGGTCCCTGTGTGTGTTGTAAAGCAGCCACCACTCTAAGCTCACTCCTGTGATGGACTATATCTTCAATATAAATTACCTAGCTAAATTTTAGATTGTAGTCCATGACAGGAAAGCTATGGCTACTTTACAACACACACAGGGACCACTGGGAACAAAAGTAGCCACCCTCCAGAAAGAAGGACAATGTCAGCATGAATTCAGAGATGATTTGAGGATCTACAGCCGAGTGATACACAAATAAGATGAACTAAAATGCGCTGTATGGGAAGACTGCATTTCTTCAATGAATTTAAGTGCTAAAAATGTTTGAATTTGACTAGCGTGTACAGAAAAAGCAAACCTTTAGCCTATTTAGACCTAATAATCAGCCACTTTCTTATAAAATCTAGCACATCCAGGTGCCTGAAGGCAAGGTTAGTTTTGTTCTTGAGGTCCCCAGGAACCTTGAAACCCATGCTGCTCTATTTGTATATTCGGACTTCAACTGGAATGCTGGTGTTGCCAGAAATCTCTCTCCCATCCCACAATGGTTAACAAACATAAGAACTAGAAGGGTGCATAACCAAGTGACAACTTCCCAGATGGGAACTGGAGCAGGGAATAACCAGTGAACCTACAAGCAGAATAACTGGTGGAACCTAGTGAAAGAAGTACTGTAATCAGATTTATTCCTCTGAGCTCCCGTTCCACATTGCCCCTTCCAAAAAAAAACCAAAAAAAAACCATTACAAATATTTTTGGAACCTACAATGAAAGGTCCGGCCCCTCTAAAGGAAAAAAAAATAGTGCATAACAGTACTTGTAACTGTAAAAAATAGTTAGATTATATTTCTGGCGAGTTTCTTGGGGAATGATGAGTACCATTACTCAGGACAAGACACTCAAGTCCAGTGCAAGAGCGCCTGTGCATTCCTTAGGCGGGGGTTAGGTAACAATATAATCAAACATTTTTCAAGCACTATTTTAGGTAGCACTTTTACAAGAGGAGGACCATCTAATTTACTGTAAGGGCTGCTTTACAGAACAGTTTCAAATTCCAGCTCAGTATATCGAATGATAAGTGCAGGTATAAACACATAGCAACCAAATTTCAACTGTCACACAATTGGCAATAAAAAGTGAGACTTCTTCTTTTCTCTTTCACCATTTTCTACAAATAATTCCCACTATTAGTTTCCTTTTTGATAATTTTTAAGCAGATATTGCTTAAGCAAGACAGCTCTTGATTCTATTTTACAGTGCACTTGAAGAGTTCTTACAGCTTACCTTGTAATCTGTTATTAATTTTTAACTTGTCATTTCTAATGAATCTGAAGCGGACACCTTTCGGATAAGCTGGTATTTCTTTAATCAGTGTGATGGGGGAGATGATGGTGCAGTGCGCATCTGCATACAGCATCTCCTGAACATTCCAAATTGCCAGCCTCCCTCTTCCTCACCTTAAATGAACTCGCATTGAGCTGCTTGTTGTTTACTTTACAGATCGAAAAACTCAGATACATGCAAAGCAATGGCTGAAATAAAAGGCAAACTACGAAAGCGACTACAGTGTAAGTGAAAATCAACAATACAAAACAGCCAATGAATGGCAACCATAGATAGGACCAGGTATGTCCTACTGCAAATAAGTTTTGTAATTATTTACAGTCAGAAAGTAAACCCTTCAAACCCTTCACTTTTTTTTTACATTTTGTTATGTTGCAGCCTGATACTACACTTGTTTAAATTCTTTTTTTTCCTCATTAATCTACAGTCAGTACACCATAATGACAAAGTGAAAACAGACATTTTTTTAGTTTTGGGTAATGTAGGGAAATTCTTCCTGTTCTAGAGGCATGACAGGAAATTTGTGAAAATCTCCCAAAAACCAGGAACTTCAAAAACCAGGAAACTTTAACAGCTGGAGACACTGGAACATATTCCCCATTGGAAGATATGTCCACTGCTCCTATTTAGGTGACAACAGTAAAACATTTTATGTATCCTCACTGTGTGTCTCTGGGGCAATGGTCAACTTGATAAATTATGTTGATTAATCTTCCCAAAGGGGGAGACAGACCGCAAACAAATCTAAGGGAAGGTCTAACCCTTCTCCACTCTATCTAGAACAAAAACATGTTTGGGCTAGAGTTCTGCTTTAATCACAAATTGGCTGTACTCTTAATTGATCAAGATAATGAACCGCTTGTACCCTCATGCCAACGATCATCATTTTCTCTCAGGTGGAATATGACAAGTGGAATATTAGACCTAAAAGAATAATTATTACTGATGATTCATTCACAGGTTTAAAAAAGAATGTCAGTGATTCATATAATGAGCAGCAATCACGGTACATACTTGAATGCAATGATGTTGGGGTGCTTTAACTTTCTTAGGGGTTTAATGTCAGTTTCCTTTTGCTCTCTCACTTTCTTGATGGCGACTTCCTCCCCTCGGAATTTTCCCAGGAAAACTGCTCCTTGTGCTCCGCTACCCAGCCACTGCAGCTCTGAAATCTCCTCAAATGGGACTTCCCAAGTATCTGTGGATGAGAAAGAACTGGGTTAAGGGAAATAGGAGCTTGCATATAAAAATGATAACTATACCATACATTTAACAAGGTCTTTATCAGGTATCCTTGCAAATGTAACTAAAACGTGACAGCTCTATGCTTCTGCATGTCAGATCTTTTGTCTGGTATATAGAATAATCAGCAATGGTGTTCTGGGGTGTGGCCATAGGGATTACATTATATATTAAGTAGATGTAAAGCCTCAGTTCCGCAAACAAGTAGGGCATACTATAGTCATAAGTATTTTTTAGCAAAGGAGCAAAAATCATCCCTTAAATGCCTTTATTTGCAGTAATATTGTGCAGTCATTAGACTGCAACTGGGTTCTAAACACCTAAAACAAGACCTGTGATGTCACCACTGGGTACAGACATTTAACATCCAACAGCACATGGGAACAGGGAGACCGGGGACCATACACAGAATGATGACAACGGAAAGTTTCAAAGGACAACGTACCTAAATACAGCGCTCGTCCAAGGGAGGGGGGGCTGTGTCTGTTAGGTTTTTGAAATTGGTACTAAGTATACTTGTTTGGTTGAGCGGCTTCAGAAAACATACGGACCGGGGTGTCCGACCGATGGGTGATTCAATCAGAGAAAGGAGGGGAGAAGCGCTCCAAACCAAGCTAAAGAACGGGGCGTTTTTTTGGGAACCGAAGGCTGGAAGCAGGGGGCGGTTTTTATTCCCGAATCCGAGTTGTGTGTTCGATGGTTGATCCAATTTGTTCCAGAAAACACAAATGTATAATACGCAGATGAGGATATTGTGTAAAGCAAATCAAAGCGAATCAAAACGAATTTGTTTTGATTTGCTTTACACAATATCCTCATCTGCGTATTATACATTTGTGTTTTCTGGGACAAATTGGATCAACCATCGAACATATATATAATATGATGTTTACTCTTTGGAAATTATGAAGTCAACAACAGCCTGTCCTCTAGTTGGTTCAGACATTTTTTTGGGTAAGGTAGCAGTCTTGTAAGATAAAAATCTGAGTCATTTTACTAGCACTACTGCCTGTCCCAAAGGATGTTTGGGTAACTTTATTCACCCAGAACAGGGACCCCATTTCTATCTGCTGTCTTTTACAGTTGTAGCAGCATTTGAACATCAGCTGTATCATTTATGTGAGGTGGCTTACATCAAGCCGCTATGAGTACATTAGAGATGTAACTTTCACCATGTATATTACTCATACAGACTTCACGCTGTCAATGTATTCAGAAATGTCTTCATTCAAACCTGATCTAAGAGAATATTTTGCACAGAGACAAACCCCTCTACTTTTTTTCTATCCTTCCTAACTAAACTGCAGCTTTCCAAATTCATTATTCAGTCATGACTGTCATCAAGCCAGGATTCTGTTATACATACTACATTATACTTTTTCTCTATTATGAGCAATTGCAGTTTATTAACTTTGCTCGGAAGACTTCTATCATTTGCTATCTTGCGTTTTGTATTTTAACTAACAAATTTAGATTTTTCAAAGAACAAGTAGCCTTAAATCACCTGCTTACTGCCAACTCTACCCTCTATAACTCCACTAACCTCAGCTAACACACTTTTTCTTTCTTTCAGATCTTAGCTTAAAGAATCCTAGCATAAGAATATATTTGCCTTTACGTATTTTATGCATGTTATTTACCTGTTAAAGCCTTCCTTTTGTAGACATCCAAAAGCCCTGAGACTGCAACTGGGTATCCCCATCTTTGATGTGATGTCAGCAACCCCACTAAATTAACACTGTATGTCGTCTCCAGAATGCTAGATAAAGTGTTATGTAGGGAGGGGAAAGGAGGCGCAGAGGAGCTTGGCCAACAGAGACAGTAATTAGTCACTTCCAGAAGAGGAGAGGGCTATGATGTAGAAGAGGGCTGTACTAGGGAACTGACTTTTCCTTAAGAAGTATTAATTGATAGCAAGTTTGAAGGCACATTGAAAGTCAATAAAACTTGTTTATGGAAAGGAAAGACACTGCAAGTAAGCCTTTAATATAATTAGGGATGCACAGATACTTTTCGAGTACCAGTGCCGATACTTGGCATTTTCATGAGAACTACCAGGGTTGCAGTGGTTGCAGCTGGGACCTGGTGCTGGCACTCCACCACTGTCCTGAAATCATTAGTCTGTATTGTTTTAGAAAAACTGTCAAATGACAATAAACAAAAATGTATCAGTACTCGTACTTGTAAGTACTCGGCAAGTACCAGTACTCGTACTCGCAAAACTGGTATCTGTGCATCCCCTTATTTATATTTATAAAAACAAAATCGTACATTAAAGCAGAGATATACAAATCCCAGGAGCTCAGTGTGATCCTTACCAATAACAGCTGCCTCCTAACTTTTGAATTTTTCTCTAGAGTAGTCTTGGAGCTCAAAAGTATCGGTACATGTACTCGTACCGAGTACTGTACTTGGTATCTGTGCAACCGTAATTATAATTATTTCTTCTGTGCTTTTAACTTATTTTTTTATCTTACGTTGGTGACAGTGTATATCCTCCAACCTACTAACCATTCATTCCCACAACACAGCTACACCCACCCTTAAGATGCAGCCCTTCTCTAGAAGAGAATCTATAATCAAATTAGAAATAAGAATCCAAACTCGTCATTCCTTTGTTCTTTAGACACATTTTATAATGTGACTGTTCACATAGAAATACTGTGGACAATCAGTTTCCGAATAAAATAATAAAATAGTGTCCCTCTAAAGTATATAGGAAATCTGCACTATTTCTAGGTCAGAATCCCGCAAGGGGTCTCAGAATCCATTTCTGGAATCACATGATTGTCAGATATATCTTATGTTCTATTCTCTTCTATACATTACATTATATTTGATTCTTTTTGCAGTCCCTAGCCAAAAGCAAAATTGCTCTAACTAATGGTTTACTGCTGTATAAAACACCAACATAAATAGTATAGCTCGGTTCATAGATCTCTAGGTATTACTTCATATGCATAATATAAAAGTGCAATTAAGAAGTTACAGAGTAAGGTTGGAGACAACTTATTGGTGACACTAACATGTGTTAGATTTTTTTGCTATCTGTTAAGATGTTAGCCACACGCATTAGTTAACGAGAGTAAAGGGTATATGTTGTTTTTGGCTGTATCAACTATAAAAAAATAGAAAGCACTAAATATAATAAGTGCTATAATTTACAGTTAATAAACTCCTATATTATTAGTTGGTCATTTTGAAACAAATTTACCAATAGATTTGTATTGGCTATTTCACTTTACACTTGCAAAGCCAACAGATATCTGTTCAGGTACTGTATAAAGCAGGGGGTATAATGAATGTAATCTTACAGGTTTGTTGGTGGTGGTGTTATGTTGTCCTTCTACAACTGTTATTATTTTCCCTAAATGCTCAGCAAGTCAGCAATTGTACCAGAAATTATACAGAACATTTTAACCTGGATGTCCCTATGGATAAAAATGTTTGAGATACAGTCACTTCAAGATCTTTTACCCCCCCCCCCCAAAAAAAAAAATGGCAAGGGGGACGCAAGAGT